>NC_069506.1:2740157-2887657 GCF_027579735.1 Bombina bombina | reverse complement strand
TTATGTGTGTAACTGTACTGTGTAATGTATATTTATTAAATAGTGTTATTATGAGTGTAACTGTACTATGTAATGTATATTTATTAGATAGTGTTATTATGTGTGTAACTGTACTGTGTAATGTATATTTATTAGATAGTGTTATTATGTGTGTAACTGTATTGTGTAATGTATATTTATTAGATAATGTTATTATGTGTGTAACTGTACTATGTAATGTATATTTATTAGATAGTGTTATTATGTGTGTAACGGTACTGTGTAATGTATATTTATTAGATAGTGTTATTATGTGTGTAACTGTACTGTGTAATGTATATTTATTAGACAGTGTTATTGTGAGTGTAACTGTACTGTGTAATGTAATTGTTATTATATGTTGTTATTAGGTGTGTAACTGTAGTGTATAATGTATTGTTATTAGATAGTGTTATTATGAGTGTAACTGTACTGTGTAATTTATTGTTATTAGATAATGTTATTATGTGTGTAGCTGTATTGTGTAATGTATATTTATCAGATAGTGTTATTATGTGTGTAACTGTACTGTGTAATGTATATTTATTAGATGGTGTTATTATGTGTGTAACTGTACTGTGTAATGTATAGTTATTAGATTAGTGTTATTATGTGTGTAACTATTCTTTGTAAATTATATTTATTAGATTGTGCTATTATGTGTGTAACTGTAGTGTGTAATGTATTGTTATTAGATGGTGTTATTTTGTGTGTAACTGTACTGTGTAATGTATATTTATTAGACAGTGGTATTATGAGTGTAACTGTACTGTGTAATGTGTATTTATTAGTCAGTGTTATTATGAGTGTAACTGTACTGTGTAACGTATATTTATTAGATAGTTTTATTATGTGTGTAACTGTACTGTGTAATGTATATTTATTAGATAGTGTTATTATGAGTGTAACTGTACTGTGCAATGTATATTTATTAGATAGTGTTATTATGTGTGTAACTGTACTGTGTAATGTATATTTATTAGATAGTGTTATTATGAGTGTAAATGTACTGTGTAATGTATATTTATTAGATACTTTTATTATGTGTGTAACTGTACTGTGTAATGTATATTTATTAGATAGTGTTATTATGAGTGTAACTGTACTGTGTAATGTATATTTATTAGATAGTTTTATTATGTGTGTAACTGTACTGTGTAATGTATATTTATCAGTGTTATTATGAGTGTAACTGTACTGTGTAATGTATATTTATTAGATAGTGTTATTATGAGTGTAACTGTGAAATAAATGTGATAAAATAATAAAGAATGAAGACTAACAAAAGTGTACTAAATACTCATAAAAAGTTCTTTATAAGGATATGTGTGTAATTTTCGGAATCTTCGATCTTCTATTTTCCTTTGATCCTCATATAGAAAGAGAGAAAGAAATGCCACATAGCGTGATTCTGTGATTATTCAAGATGCAGAATGCGTGTTTACAAATGCTTACTCACATGAGATGGAGCTATAGCCTAGCTCAGGTTTATGCGCACACCCGGTATTATACTGTTGGGTAAACAGTTGCTTGAGCCGGATTTAGGTAAAAAAGATTTATTAAAATACAAATGTAAAAAGCGTCACAAGGGCTGCAAGAAACACCAAATATACATAGGGTTGGCAATACAATTAAGTAGTTGCTCGCATTGAGCTTATACACAGTACTAGAAACTTAGGTCAGGAGTGCAGAAACTTAACCACACAACCTTTCCATTCAGAGTCCAGCATATGTTGCTCTCCTTACTGGTGTGCAGAATCTTGGAAAGACGCCAAGGGTAAGAAACAATGTATCCGACGTACGTTTCGCAAAGGAGCTTTTTCAAGGAATGGTGTGCGCATGTCTGAAAGTCTTATTTAAGTGTTTCTGATTTATTGAGCCGGATATCCGGTATTGAGTCCTCCATTTTGGAAGTGGGCATATTTCTGATTATCCTTTCTTATCCTGCCGATACTTGTGCACAGGAATCATAATTATTATTTCTATATATATGAGTTAAGGGCAATAGTGATTTTATCTCAATTAACATTTAAAAACATCCTAACTATAAGACAATTTTCGCTAGCAGGTCTAATACATAGCGTATCATTCTATGACATTTGAGAATTCTTGTGTGACATATCGGTTTAGATCACATTATTCATCACTTGTACTCTCATACTATTTATTCATAACAAGGATATACATGTTTGAACTAAACATCACAACAAATTAGCCTTTAAAACATATCTACATAGTATCTATATAGATTAAATTTCCCACAACTAGTACTATTTGGTAACTTTCTCAGGCTATATGAAGCAGTGTGTTCTTTTCAATCAGACACAGAGTTTTATCAGGATATCGATAATTTTTATATTATCTGATTTCACTATAAAGATATAAAATGCTGGGGGAATTTTCTGATAATAGGGACTGAGTTATATCTTTATTTTTATAAGAAGTGATGTAACTCAAAATCCTTGTTAAGGCCGTTCGGTATGAAACTATCCATAATGTGGATCCATTTCATCTCAAGCCGACCCAATTGATTTTGTACATCACCTCCTCTCCAGCTATATTCTACCTTCCTAATACCAAGGAAGTCAAGATCTTCTATTCTCCTTTTGTGTATTCTATCGAAATGTGCTGATAATGAGTGTTTTTGGAGGCCTTTTTCTATGTTGTAAATATGTTCATTTAGTCTGACTTTCAGAAGCCTAGAGGTACGACCAATGTAAATTAAATTGCACGAGCATCTTAGTAGATATATTACGTTCTTACTGTTACATGTAATGAACTGATTAATATCATAAGTTTTATTGCCATCAACAGAATGAAATATGTTACAAACTCTTGGTCCCTTTTTCATTTTCTTGCAAGCATTACAAAACTGACACCTTCTGAAGCCTGCTTGTGGAGACGATAACCAGTTAGCATTAGGGTTTATTCTTTCCACTTTTGTAATATTATGTGAAAGTTGTAATTTTAAATTAGGTACCTTTTTAAAGATTATGTTTGGTTTATCCTCTATAATTTCTGACATACTAGGGTCTCTAAAGAGAATACCCCAATGTTTTTGTATAATGTCTCTGACTTCTTTACTCTGAGTACTATGTTGTAGAATAAGTCTACTTGCTGTTTTTGTGTTGTTTAATGCCGATATTTCTTTATCTCTTTGTTTGTAATGTAATAATTCTTTCCTATCTAGTTTTGCAACTTCCTCTATTTTTTCCTCTAAGAAGGCTTTAGGATAGTTTTTTTCTTTAAATCTATCTTTTAACACTTTCGCTTGAGTCTGAAATACAGTTTCGTCTTTACAGTTGCGTCTCAGACGAACGAATTGCCCCTTTGGTATATTCCTTAACCAATGTTTCTGATGACAGCTGTCAAGACTGATATAATTATTCACATCGATACTTTTAAAAAAATTTTTTGTTTTCAGTGTATTATCCTCTATGTAGATTTCCAAATCGAGGAATTCTACCTTAGTTTTACTATGGGTCCATGTTAATACTATGTTGAACTCATTGTTTGCCAGATATTGTTTAAATTCGTCCAACTGACATACTGTTCCTGACCAAATCAGGAACAGGTCGTCTATGTAACGACGATAGGACACCAGATATTGCGCCCAGGGGGAATTATGGATGTAAATGTTTTCCCAATTAGCCATATATAAATTGGCGTAGCTAGGCGCAAATCTGGTGCCCATCGCCGTTCCACTAATCTGAAGATAATAGTCATTGTTAAACCAGAAAAAGTTGGTCTCAAGAATAATCCTAATCCCCTCCAAAATGAAATGTAATTGTTTAGGGTCAAGGGTAGTGTCTTCTTCTAAGATGTTTTGTACTGATCTAATACCTAACTCTTTATCTATGATGGTATAGAGAGATGTTACATCTCCAGTTACTAATAGCCAATCTTTATTCCATTTGATGTGCACAAGTATCGGCAGGATAAGAAAGGATAATCAGAAATATGCCCACTTCCAAAATGGAGGACTCAATACCGGATATCCGGCTCAATAAATCAGAAACACTTAAATAAGACTTTCAGACATGCGCACACCATTCCTTGAAAAAGCTCCTTTGCGAAACGTACGTCGGATACATTGTTTCTTACCCTTGGCGTCTTTCCAAGATTCTGCACACCAGTAAGGAGAGCAACATATGCTGGACTCTGAATGGAAAGGTTGTGTGGTTAAGTTTCTGCACTCCTGACCTAAGTTTCTAGTACTGTGTATAAGCTCAATGCGAGCAACTACTTAATTGTATTGCCAACCCTATGTATATTTGGTGTTTCTTGCAGCCCTTGTGACGCTTTTTACATTTGTATTTTAATAAATCTTTTTTACCTAAATCCGGCTCAAGCAACTGTTTACCCAACAGTATAATACCGGGTGTGCGCATAAACCTGAGCTAGGCTATAGCTCCATCTCATGTGAGTAAGCATTTGTAAACACGCATTCTGCATCTTGAATAATCACAGAATCACGCTATGTGGCATTTCTTTCTCTCTTTCTATATGAGGATCAAAGGAAAATAGAAGATCGAAGATTCCGAAAATTACACACATATCCTTATAAAGAACTTTTTATGAGTATTTAGTACACTTTTGTTAGTCTTCATTCTTTATTATTTTATCACATTTATTTCACATTTGTTTCATTCTTGTTGGGTATTTATTTTCACTTTTTGTATTTGATACCGTTTCTTAGCCAGTGCACAGAACCTTTTGTAATAAATCGTATAGATAGATGTTTTAAGACATATCTAATTTACGTAGCACTTTATGGATTTTGAATAATTTAGTACTCAGTAGAGAACTCCGGGATTGTTTTATAGTAGGTATTTGTTTTCACTATATGATACCGTTCACACGGTGCACAATACTTTTATTGTTAGAAACTGAACAGTTGGTTGATATATCTTTACAGCACCTAATCCTAGGTTGTTTTTTAGCACTTAATTATATGCATAAAGGTTTTTTCTAGCATATTTAGTTCATATGAACTCATATATAAATTAAAAACACGTTTAGTCACTTATTTACAAAAAAAAAAAAAAAAAAAAATTGTTTATAACACTCATCACCCGTAGCTATATGAATAGATAGGAAGACTGACATAATTGAAGTTGTCTTTTATATACCAACTCTGAAACAAATACTAATACGAGCAGATAAAGTTTGAAATTTAAGAAGCACTCTGTTAGGATAAGTTCTATTAATATTAGCAAATAATTATATTTGCTAATTTTTTAGATCTAGACTTATTTCGCATCTAGATAAAATAAAGACCAGAGATGTCTCTATTTCTTAATAGACGCACAACCACATCAGGTGCCGATGATTTCTTTGACAATTCTGACACCACTAATGAGAGCTTAGAAAATCTATTAAGGGAAGTAGAGAAACAGATGTCTAAAGAAATCAAATACCACCTAGAAATAGTTACTCTAGAAAAATATTTAAAAGAACAAATTACACCTAGAGGCTTACAGATTTTTAAAAATCCAACCTTTGGACAAGATAATCTGATGTTTATAACTAAATGGAATCACATTCTTGAAGAATGTACTAAGAAATTGATGAATTTAATCATCAATGAAAGAAAGAAACTTTTGGATGCAGTAAATGAAGAAATTAATATGTTAGAACAAAAAATTATTCCTCATATGAGCAATAAAAATTATGAAGAATTGTCACAGAAAATAGCTGAAAACTTAGACTCTCTGAAGAAAGAGATAAAAAACACCAAGAGAAGAAAATACTTTAGAGATCATGATGATTACAAAGAGAGGAAAGAAAGGAATTTTAAAACTAAAAACTCCCGAGCTATTAATTTTAACGATAATAACAGAACTAACATAGACAGCCAATATAATGAAAACAAACCAAGACACAACAATAGAGCGATGTACAATAATAGCAATAGGAATAGATACCATCAAAACACTTTGGCAAACAGGGAGAGAGAAAATTACTACTCATACAATAATGAGAGAGTTCCAAGACAGGGTAATAAGGGCAATAACCACCAGTATGAAATAGGGGGTGGCAATCACATACAACATAAAGGGAACTTTTATCATACAGAACAATATAAGAAGGATGATTATGACTGGCAACAACCCAGAAATCCCTTCAAAAAACAGAGGGTATACTATCAGGAGGATATCCCTACACATAACAGATTTGACACCCTAAATAGATACAACTCAGAAGAGGATGAGGAGGTTTTTTTAGAGGCAGGGAAAAGAAGGTACAATCGAACAGATTCAGACCTATTCAACAAAAGGAGAAGAAATATGGACAGGGTAGAACACTGACAAATAATAAATCCAGTAAACCAAAATCTACTATAGAAAATACAAATAAGAAGATAACAGGTAAAGGGATTTTTAATTTATCTACAATAACATTAACAGAAGCACAGACCTCAGTCCTAAATAGGGGACTAAACTTTGCCCCGAGCTACAGGATTAATAAATTCGATACGTACATAGGAATACAAAAGTTTATAAGGAACCTATGTATTAAAAAGTATTTTTTGAACAGTCCATTTATAACAGAGAGAATCCCTGAAATTAACAAATATAGACATGCAGACGTTAAAAACATATCGATGTTTAACCCCACTCAATACAAATCAGCTCCAATGGAGACTTTCTTGGAATTAGTACACAGGGACATTAAACATTTAAAAACAAATTATACATCGAATTTAACCAAGGAAGAACAAGTAGCATTAAAAGAATTACAAAGTAACAACGAGATAGTGGTGAAGCCGGCCGATAAGGGCGGAGGCACAGTCATTATGGACAGGAAAAAATATAATGAGGAATGTCTTAGACAGTTGAACGACACAAACACATACAAAAAACTAGATTCTAATCCTACATTTAGCTTCAAGAAAAGAATTGAAAAATATTTAAATGGAGGGCTAAAAGAAAGCATTCTAAATAAGAAAGAATATCAATATATATATAACAAATTCCCTAAAACTGCAAATTTCTATATACTTCCCAAGATCCATAAGGATCAAAAAAAAACCCCGGGAAGACCTATCGTGTCTGGGATCAATTCACATACTAGCAATTTATCAGCTTATAAAGATACGTTTTTACAAACATATGTCAAAAATACAAAATCGTACTTAAAAGATACAATTAGTATATTAAATGATCTTGAACACATCAAATGGAATAAAGATTGGCTATTAGTAACTGGAGATGTAGCATCTCTCTATACCATCATAGATAAAGAGTTAGGTATTAGATCAGTACAAAACATCTTAGAAGAAGACACTACCCTTGACCCTAAACAATTACATTTCATTTTGGAGGGGATTAGGATTATTCTTGAGACCAACTTTTTCTGGTTTAACAATGACTATTATCTTCAGATTAGTGGAACGGCGATGGGCACCAGATTTGCGCCTAGCTACGCCAATTTATATATGGCTAATTGGGAAAACATTTACATCCATAATTCCCCCTGGGCGCAATATCTGGTGTCCTATCGTCGTTACATAGACGACCTGTTCCTGATTTGGTCAGGAACAGTATGTCAGTTGGACGAATTTAAACAATATCTGGCAAACAATGAGTTCAACATAGTATTAACATGGACCCATAGTAAAACTAAGGTAGAATTCCTCGATTTGGAAATCTACATAGAGGATAATACACTGAAAACAAAATTTTTTTTTAAAAGTATCGATGTGAATAATTATATCAGTCTTGACAGCTGTCATCAGAAACATTGGTTAAGGAATATACCAAAGGGGCAATTCGTTCATCTGAGACGCAACTGTAAAGACGAAACTGTATTTCAGACTCAAGCGAAAGTGTTAAAAGATAGATTTAAAGAAAAAAACTATCCTAAAGCCTTCTTAGAGGAAAAAATAGAAGAAGTTGCAAAACTAGATAGGAAAGAATTATTACATTACAAACAAAGAGATAAAGAAATATCGGCATTAAACAACACAAAAACAGCAAGTAGACTTATTCTACAACATAGTACTCAGAGTAAAGAAGTCAGAGACATTATACAAAAACATTGGGGTATTCTCTTTAGAGACCCTAGTATGTCAGAAATTATAGAGGATAAACCAAACATAATCTTTAAAAAGGTACCTAATTTAAAAAAACAACTTTCACATAATATTACAAAAGTGGAAAGAATAAACCCTAATGCTAACTGGTTATCGTCTCCACAAGCAGGCTTCAGAAGGTGTCAGTTTTGTAATGCTTGCAAGAAAATGAAAAAGGGACCAAGAGTTTGTAACATATTTCATTCTGTTGATGGCAATAAAACTTATGATATTAATCAGTTCATTACATGTAACAGTAAGAACGTAATATATCTACTAAGATGCTCGTGCAATTTAATTTACATTGGTCGTACCTCTAGGCTTCTGAAAGTCAGACTAAATGAACATATTTACAACATAGAAAAAGGCCTCCAAAAACACTCATTATCAGCACATTTCGATAGAATACACAATAGGAGAATAGAAGATCTTGACTTCCTTGGTATTAGGAAGGTAGAATATAGCTGGAGAGGAGGTGATGTACAAAATCAATTGGGTCGGCTTGAGATGAAATGGATCCACATTATGGATAGTTTCATACCGAACGGCCTTAACAAGGATTTTGAGTTACATCACTTCTTATAAAAATAAAGATATAACTCAGTCCCTATTATCAGAAAATTCCCCCAGCATTTTATATCTTTATAGTGAAATCAGATAATATAAAAATTATCGATATCCTGATAAAACTCTGTGTCTGATTGAAAAGAACACACTGCTTCATATAGCCTGAGAAAGTTACCAAATAGTACTAGTTGTGGGAAATTTAATCTATATAGATACTATGTAGATATATTTTTAAAGGCTAATTTGTTGTGATGTTTAGTTCAAACATGTATATCCTTGTTATGAATAAATAGTATGAGAGTACAAGTGATGAATAATGTGATCTAAACCGATATGTCACACAAGAATTCTCAAATGTCATAGAATGATACGCTATGTATTAGACCTGCTAGCGAAAATTGTCTTATAGTTAGGATGTTTTTAAATGTTAATTGAGATAAAATCACTATTGCCCTTAACTCATATATATAGAAATAATAATTATGATTCCTGTGCACAAGTATCGGCAGGATAAGAAAGGATAATCAGAAATATGCCCACTTCCAAAATGGAGGACTCAATACCGGATATCCGGCTCAATAAATCAGAAACACTTAAATAAGACTTTCAGACATGCGCACACCATTCCTTGAAAAAGCTCCTTTGCGAAACGTACGTCGGATACATTGTTTCTTACCCTTGGCGTCTTTCCAAGATTCTGCACACCAGTAAGGAGAGCAACATATGCTGGACTCTGAATGGAAAGGTTGTGTGGTTAAGTTTCTGCACTCCTGACCTAAGTTTCTAGTACTGTGTATAAGCTCAATGCGAGCAACTACTTAATTGTATTGCCAACCCTATGTATATTTGGTGTTTCTTGCAGCCCTTGTGACGCTTTTTACATTTGTATTTTAATAAATCTTTTTTACCTAAATCCGGCTCAAGCAACTGTTTACCCAACAGTATAATACCGGGTGTGCGCATAAACCTGAGCTAGGCTATAGCTCCATCTCATGTGAGTAAGCATTTGTAAACACGCATTCTGCATCTTGAATAATCACAGAATCACGCTATGTGGCATTTCTTTCTCTCTTTCTATATGAGGATCAAAGGAAAATAGAAGATCGAAGATTCCGAAAATTACACACATATCCTTATAAAGAACTTTTTATGAGTATTTAGTACACTTTTGTTAGTCTTCATTCTTTATTATTTTATCACATTTATTTCACATTTGTTTCATTCTTGTGATATCATGGTATTTATTTTCACATGAGTGTAACTGTACTGTGTAATGTATATTTATTTGATAGTGTTATTATGAGTGTTACTGTACTCTGTAATGTATATTTATTAGACAGTGTTATTATGTGTGTAACTGTACTGTGTAATGTATATTTATTAGATAGTGTTATTATGTGTGTAACTGTACTGTGTAATGTATTGTTATTAGATAATGTTATTATGTGTGTAACTGTACTGTGTAATGTATATTTATTTGATAGTGTTATTATGAGTGTTACTGTACTCTGTAATGTATATTTATTAGACAGTGTTATTATGTGTGTAACTGTACTGTGTAATGTATATTTATTAGATAGTGTTATTATGTGTGTTACTGTACTCTGTAATGTATATTTATTAGATAGTGTTATTATGTGTGTAACTGTACTGTGTAATGTATATTTATTAGATGGTGTTATTATGAGTGTAACTGTACTGTGTAATGTATATTTATTAGATAGTGTTATTATGTGTGTAACTGTACTGTGTAATGTATATTTATTAGATAGTGTTATTATGTGTGTGTAGAATCTGCTAACTTTTTAGTTACTATTTCCACACTAATATTACCTTTAGCTTAGGAAATCAGGACGCTGCTTGATGAAATTATTTCTTTTATTATACAAAAAATAAGTATTTACATAGGAACAAGTTGCTAACAAATGTAAGGGAAGGAAAGGAAAGGTGGAAAAGGGGAGAGAGAGAGATGGAAGGGGAGAGGTGAGTGAGAAGAAAGCTAGCTTGCTTAGCCTACAATGGCAACTAACTTATATAGTCATTCATTCTTTCTCACAGCCCAGCCCACACTCTATAAATTCTTCAGAGACCAGATGACATCATTAGATCAGGGGGGTAGAATGTGACGTCCTTAGGCTGTTGGTGATAGGAACTGAGATAAAATCAGGGCCTTGTACACCATCTGTGCTGAAATGCTAAAATGTTTGTAAGGGTTGTAAAATGTCTTAGTGAATCCTGTGGTATCCTTCTGATCTATTGTTTACATCAGATCTCCAACTGGTTTCCACTTGTCTTGTCACCTCTGAACTGGAACTGTAGGTCAGTGTGCATTTAACCCTTTGTATAGACACATGTCCCTTAGCATTTCATTATTCAATAATGTCCATGGAAATAACAGTCTGATATTAAAGTTAGGTGTGCTCATAAAATACAACAGTGTGTAACTGTACTGTGTAATGTATATTTATTAGATAGTGTTATTATGTGTGTAACTGTACTGTGTAATGTATATTTATTAGATAGTGTTATTATGAGTTTAACTGTACTGTGTAATGTATATTTATTAGATAGTGTTATTATGAGTGTAACTGTACTGTGTAATGTATATTTATTAGATAGTGTTATTATGTATGTAACTGTACTGTGTAATGTATATTTATTAGATAATGTTATTATGTGTGTAACTGTACTGTATAATGTATATTTATTAGATAGTGTTATTATGTGTGTAACTGTACTGTATAATGTATATTTATTAGATAGTGTTATTATGTGTGTAACTGTACTGTGTAATGTATATTTATTAGATAGTGTTAATATGAATGTAACTGTACTGTGTAATGTATATGTATTAGATAGTGTTATTATGTGTGTAACTGTACTGTGTAATGTATATTTATTAGATAGTGTTATTATAAGTGTAACTGTACTGTGTAATGTATATTTATTAGATAATGTTATTATGTGTGTAACTGTACTGTGTAATGTATATTTATTAGATAGTGTTATTATGTGTGTAACTGTACTGTGTAATGTATATTTATTAGATAATGTTATTATGTGTGTAACTGTACTGTGTAATGTATATTTATTAGATAGTGTTATTATGAGTGTAACTGTACTGTGTAATGTATATTTATTAGATAGTGTTATTATGAGTGTAACTGTACTGTGTAATGTATATTTATTAGATAGTGTTATTATGAGTGTAACTGTACTGTGTAATGTATATTTATTAGATAGTGTTATTATGAGTGTAACTGTACTGTGTAATGTATATTTATTAGATAGTGTTATTATGAGTGTAACTGTACTGTGTAATGTATATTTATTAGATAGTGTTATTATGAGTGTAACTGTACTGTGTAATGTATATTTATTAGATAGTGTTATTATGTGTGTAACTGTACTGTGTAATGTATATTTATTAGATAGTTTTATTATGAGTGTAACTGTACTGTGCATTGTATATTTATTAGATAGTGTTATTATGAGTGTTACTGTACTCTGTAATGTATATTTATTAGACAGTGTTATTATGTGTGTAACTGTACTGTGTAATGTATATTTATTAGTGTTATTATGTGTGTAACTGTACTGTATAATGTATATTTATTAGATAGTGTTATTATGTGTGTAACTGTACTGTGTAATGTATATTTATTAGATAGTGTTATTATGTGTGTAACTGTACTGTGTAATGTATATTTATTAGATAGTGTTATTATGTGTGTAACTGTACTGTGTAATGTATATTTATTAGATAATGTTATTATGTGTGTAACTGTACTGTGTAATGTATATTTATTAGATAGTGTTATTATGAGTGTAACTGTACTGTGTAATGTATATTTATTAGACAGTGTTATTATGAGTGTAACTGTACTGTGTAATGTATATTTATTAGATAGTGTTATTATGAGTGTAACTGTACTGTGTAATGTATATTTATTAGATAGTGTTATTATGAGTGTAACTGTACTGTGTAATGTATATTTATTAGATAGTGTTATTATGAGTGTAACTGTACTGTGTAATGTATATTTATTAGATAGTGTTATTATGTGTGTAACTGTACTGTGTAATGTATATTTATTAGATAGTGTTATTATGAGTGTAACTGTACTGTGTAATGTATATTTATTAGATAGTGTTATTATGAGTGTTACTGTACTCTGTAATGTATATTTATTAGACAGTGTTATTATGTGTGTAACTGTACTGTGTAATGTATATTTATTAGATAGTGTTATTATGTGTGTAACTGTACTGTATAATGTATATTTATTAGATAGTGTTATTATGTGTGTAACTGTACTGTGTAATGTATATTTATTAGATAGTGTTATTATGAGTTTAACTGTACTGTGTAATGTATATTTATTAGATAGTGTTATTATGTGTGTAACTGTACTGTGTAATGTATATTTATTAGACAGTGTTATTATGTGTGTAACTGTACTGTGTAATGTATATTTATTAGATAGTGTTATTATGTGTGTAACTGTACTGTATAATGTATATTTATTAGATAGTGTTATTATGTGTGTAACTGTACTGTGTAATGTATATTTATTAGATAGTGTTATTATGAGTTTAACTGTACTGTGTAATGTATTTTTTATATGTTTTGTGCAACTTATTATCTGTGCAAAACAGCTAACCAGAGCTCTGAGATCACGGTAATGATTGTAGTGTAAATCTTGTAATATGAGCACAATTTAACCTGCGCACAAGCGATTGCGAAAACTTGCACGCTACTTGTAATCTGGCGCTTTTTTGTTTATTGTCCTTTTAACGTTCGCATGTAATTTGCTGATAAATTATCTGATATTTGCAGTTTCCCTTCCCTGACATCTGACTGCGTGGGCAGAACAAGGAAGTATTAGACAGTTGCTGAAATGTCCTTGTTTAGCATCAAAGGCTAACAGAGAAGTGTCACTGGTGTTTATACACTAGCAAACCAGCTTCCTTTACCGTCTCTGCACCAATGTCCTTTACATGACTGGATATAGTAATAAATAATGCAAGATAATAAATAGGTGTCATTATTTATCTGCTGTATCTATAGGTTTAGCTATCTATCTGTTTTTATACTGTGAGACGTATCTATAGGTTTAGCTATCTGCTGTTATACTGTGAGATGTATCTATAGGTTTAGCTATCTATCTGCTGTTATCCTGTGAGATGTATCTATAGGTTTAGTTATCTGCTGTTATACTGTGATATGTATCTATAGGTAGGTTTAGTTATCTATCTGCTGTTATACTGTGAGATGTATCTATAGGTTTAGCTATCTATCTGTTGTTATACTGTGAGATGTATCTATAGGTTTAGCTATCTATCTGCTGTTATACTGTGAGATGTATCTATAGGTTTAGCTATCTATCTGTTGTTATACTGTGAGATGTATCTATACGTTATCTTCTGTTATACTGTGAGATGTATCTATAGGTTTAGTTATCTGCTGTTATACTGTGAGTCTGAGATGTATCTATAGGTTTAGTTATCTGCTGTTATACTTTGAGATGTATCTATAGGTTTAGTTATCTGCTGTTAGACTGTGAGATGTATCTATAGGTTTAGTTATCTGCTGTTATACTGTGAGATGTATCTATAGGTTTAGTTATCTGCTGTTAGACTGTGAGATGTATCTATAGGTTTAGCTATCTATCTGCTGTTATACTGTGAGATGTATCTATAGGTTTAGTTATCTGCTGTTAGACTGTGAGATGTATCTATAGGTTTAGCTATCTGCTGTTAGACTGTGAGATGTATCTATAGGTTTAGTTATCTGCTGTTAGACTGTGAGATGTATCTATAGGTTTAGTTATCTGCTGTTATACTGTGAGATGTATCTATAGGTTTAGTTATCTGCTGTTAGACTGTGAGATGTATCTATAGGTAGGTTTAGTTATCTATCTGCTGTTATACTGTGAGATGTATCTATAGGTTTAGCTATCTATCTGTTGTTATACTGTGAGATGTATCTATAGGTTTAGCTATCTATCTGCTGTTATACTGTGAGATGTATCTATAGGTTTAGCTATCTATCTGTTGTTATACTGTGAGATGTATCTATACGTTATCTTCTGTTATACTGTGAGATGTATCTATAGGTTTAGTTATCTGCTGTTATACTGTGAGTCTGAGATGTATCTATAGGTTTAGTTATCTGCTGTTATACTTTGAGATGTATCTATAGGTTTAGTTATCTGCTGTTAGACTGTGAGATGTATCTATAGGTTTAGTTATCTGCTGTTATACTGTGAGATGTATCTATAGGTTTAGTTATCTGCTGTTAGACTGTGAGATGTATCTATAGGTTTAGCTATCTATCTGCTGTTATACTGTGAGATGTATCTATAGGTTTAGTTATCTGCTGTTAGACTGTGAGATGTATCTATAGGTTTAGCTATCTGCTGTTAGACTGTGAGATGTATCTATAGGTTTAGTTATCTGCTGTTAGACTGTGAGATGTATCTATAGGTTTAGTTATCTGCTGTTATACTGTGAGATGTATCTATAGGTTTAGTTATCTGCTGTTAGACTGTGAGATGTATCTATAGGTTTAGTTATCTGCTGTTATACTGTGAGATGTATCTATAGGTTTGACTATCTGCTGTTAGACTGTGAGATGTATCTATAGGTTTAGTTATCTGCTGTTAGACTGTGAGATGTATCTATAGGTTTGACTATCTGCTGTTAGACTGTGAGATGTATCTATAGGTTTAGTTATCTGCTGTTAGACTGTGAGATGTATCTATAGGTTTAGTTATCTGCTGTTATACTGTGAGATGTATCTATAGGTTTAGTTATCTGCTGTTAGACTGTGAGATGAATCTATATTTTTAGTTATCTGCTGTTAGACTGTGAGATGTATCTATCGGTTTAGCTATCTATCTGCTGTTATACTGTGAGATGTATCTATAGGTTTGACTATCTGCTGTTAGACTGTGAGATGTATCTATAGGTTTAGTTATCTGCTGTTAGACTGTGAGATGTATCTATAGGTTTAGTTATCTGCTGTTAGACTGTGAGATGTATATATAGGTTTAGTTATCTGCTGTTATACTGTGAGATGTATCTATAGGTTTAGTTATCTGCTGTTAGACTGTGAGATGTATCTATAGGTTTAGTTATCTGCTGTTATACTGTGAGTAGTATCTATATGTTTAGTTATCTGCTGTTATACTGTGAGATGTATCTATAGGTTTAGTTATCTGCTGTTAGACTGTGAGATGTATCTATAGGTTTAGTTATCTGCTGTTAGACTGTGAGATGTATCTATAGGTTTAGTTATCTGCTGTTATACTGTGAGTAGTATCTATAGGTTTAGTTATCTGCTGTTATACTGTGAGATGTATCTATAGGTTTAGTTATCTGCTGTTAGACTGTGAGATGTATCTATAGGTTTAGTTATCTGCTGTTAGACTGTGAGATGTATCTATAGGTTTAGTTATCTGCTGTTAGACTGTGAGATGTATCTATAGGTTTAGTTATCTGCTGTTATGCTGTGAGATGTATCTATAGGTTTAGTTATCTGCTGTTAGACTGTGAGATGTATCTATAGGTTTAGCTATCTGCTGTTAGACTGTGAGATGTATCTATAGGTTTAGTTATCTGCTGTTAGACTGTGAGATGTATCTATAGGTTTAGTTATCTGCTGTTAGACTGTGAGATGTATCTATAGGTTTAGTTATCTGCTGTTATACTGTGAGATGTATCTATAGGTTTAGTTATCTGCTGTTAGACTGTGAGATGTATCTATAGGTTTAGTTATCTGCTGTTAGACTGTGAGATGTATCTATAGGTTTAGTTATCTGCTGTTATACTGTGAGATGTATCTATAGGTTTAGTTATCTGCTGTTATACCGTGAGATGTATCTATAGGTTTAGTTATCTGCTGTTAGACTGTGAGATGTATCTATAGGTTTAGTTATCTGCTGTTAGACTGTGAGATGTATCTATAGGTTTAGTTATCTGCTGTTAGACTGTGAGATGTATCTATAGGTTTAGTTATCTGCTGTTATACTGTGAGATGTATCTATAGGTTTAGTTATCTGCTGTTAGACTGTGAGATGTATCTATAGGTTTAGTTATCTGCTGTTAGACTGTGAGATGTATCTATAGGTTTAGTTATCTGCTGTTAGACTGTGAGATGTATCTATAGGTTTAGTTATCTGCTGTTATACTGTGAGATGTATCTATAGGTTTAGTTATCTGCTGTTAGACTGTGAGATGTATCTATAGGTTTAGTTATCTGCTGTTATACTGTGAGATGTATCTATAGGTTTGACTATCTGCTGTTAGACTGTGAGATGTATCTATAGGTTTAGTTATCTGCTGTTAGACTGTGAGATGTATCTATAGGTTTGACTATCTGCTGTTAGACTGTGAGATGTATCTATAGGTTTAGTTATCTGCTGTTAGACTGTGAGATGTATCTATAGGTTTAGTTATCTGCTGTTATACTGTGAGATGTATCTATAGGTTTAGTTATCTGCTGTTAGACTGTGAGATGAATCTATATTTTTAGTTATCTGCTGTTAGACTGTGAGATGTATCTATCGGTTTAGCTATCTATCTGCTGTTATACTGTGAGATGTATCTATAGGTTTGACTATCTGCTGTTAGACTGTGAGATGTATCTATAGGTTTAGTTATCTGCTGTTAGACTGTGAGATGTATCTATAGGTTTAGTTATCTGCTGTTAGACTGTGAGATGTATATATAGGTTTAGTTATCTGCTGTTATACTGTGAGATGTATCTATAGGTTTAGTTATCTGCTGTTAGACTGTGAGATGTATCTATAGGTTTAGTTATCTGCTGTTATACTGTGAGTAGTATCTATAGGTTTAGTTATCTGCTGTTATACTGTGAGATGTATCTATAGGTTTAGTTATCTGCTGTTAGACTGTGAGATGTATCTATAGGTTTAGTTATCTGCTGTTAGACTGTGAGATGTATCTATAGGTTTAGTTATCTGCTGTTAGACTGTGAGATGTATCTATAGGTTTAGTTATCTGCTGTTATACTGTGAGTAGTATCTATAGGTTTAGTTATCTGCTGTTATACTGTGAGATGTATCTATAGGTTTAGTTATCTGCTGTTAGACTGTGAGATGTATCTATAGGTTTAGTTATCTGCTGTTAGACTGTGAGATGTATCTATAGGTTTAGTTATCTGCTGTTAGACTGTGAGATGTATCTATAGGTTTAGTTATATGCTGTTATGCTGTGAGATGTATCTATAGGTTTAGTTATCTGCTGTTAGACTGTGAGATGTATCTATAGGTTTAGCTATCTGCTGTTAGACTGTGAGATGTATCTATAGGTTTAGTTATCTGCTGTTAGACTGTGAGATGTATCTATAGGTTTAGTTATCTGCTGTTAGACTGTGAGATGTATCTATAGGTTTAGTTATCTGCTGTTATACTGTGAGATGTATCTATAGGTTTAGTTATCTGCTGTTAGACTGTGAGATGTATCTATAGGTTTAGTTATCTGCTGTTAGACTGTGAGATGTATCTATAGGTTTAGTTATCTGCTGTTATACTGTGAGATGTATCTATAGGTTTAGTTATCTGCTGTTATACTGTGAGATGTATCTATAGGTTTAGTTATCTGCTGTTAGACTGTGAGATGTATCTATAGGTTTAGTTATCTGCTGTTAGACTGTGAGATGTATCTATAGGTTTAGTTATCTGCTGTTAGACTGTGAGATGTATCTATAGGTTTAGTTATCTGCTGTTATACTGTGAGATGTATCTATAGGTTTAGTTATCTGCTGTTAGACTGTGAGATGTATCTATAGGTTTAGTTATCTGCTGTTAGACTGTGAGATGTATCTATAGGTTTAGTTATCTGCTGTTAGACTGTGAGATGTATCTATAGGTTTAGTTATCTGCTGTTATACTGTGAGATGTATCTATAGGTTTAGTTATCTGCTGTTATACTGTGAGTAGTATCTATAGGTTTAGTTATCTGCTGTTATACTGTGAGATGTATCTATAGGTTTAGTTATCTGCTGTTAGACTGTGAGATGAATCTATAGTTTTAGTTATCTGCTGTTAGACTGTGAGATGTATCTATAGGTTTAGCTATCTATCTGCTGTTATACTGTGAGATGTATCTATAGGTTTAGTTATCTGCTGTTAGACTGTGAGATGTATCTATAGGTTTAGTTATCTGCTGTTATACTGTGAGATGTATCTATAGGTTTAGTTATTTGCTGTTATACTGTGAGATGTATCTATAGGTTTAGTTATCTGCTGTTAGACTGTGAGATGTATCTATAGGTTTAGCTATCTGCTGTTAGACTGTGAGATGTATCTATAGGTTTAGTTATCTGCTGTTATACTGTGAGATGTATCTATAGGTTTAGTTATCTGCTGTTATACTGTGAGATGTATCTATAGGTTTAGTTATCTGCTGTTAGACTGTGAGATGTATCTATAGGTTTAGTTATCTGCTGTTAGACTGTGAGATGTATCTATAGGTTTAGTTATCTGCTGTTAGACTGTGAGATGTATCTATAGGTTTAGTTATCTGCTGTTATACTGTGAGATGTATCTATAGGTTTAGTTATCTGCTGTTAGACTGTGAGATGTATCTATAGGTTTAGTTATCTGCTGTTAGACTGTGAGATGTATCTATAGGTTTAGTTATCTGCTGTTAGACTGTGAGATGTATCTATAGGTTTAGTTATCTGCTGTTATACTGTGAGATGTATCTATAGGTTTAGTTATCTGCTGTTATACTGTGAGTAGTATCTATAGGTTTAGTTATCTGCTGTTATACTGTGAGATGTATCTATAGGTTTAGTTATCTGCTGTTAGACTGTGAGATGAATCTATATTTTTAGTTATCTGCTGTTAGACTGTGAGATGTATCTATAGGTTTAGCTATCTATCTGCTGTTATACTGTGAGATGTATCTATAGGTTTAGTTATCTGCTGTTAGACTGTGAGATGTATCTATAGGTTTAGTTATCTGCTGTTATACTGTGAGATGTATCTATAGGTTTAGTTATTTGCTGTTAGACTGTGAGATGTATCTATAGGTTTAGTTATCTGCTGTTAGACTGTGAGATGTATCTATAGGTTTAGCTATCTGCTGTTAGACTGTGAGATGTATCTATAGGTTTAGTTATCTGCTGTTATACTGTGAGATGTATCTATAGGTTTAGTTATCTGCTGTTATACTGTGAGATGTATCTATAGGTTTAGTTATCTGCTGTTATACTGTGAGATGTATCTATAGGTTTAGTTATCTGCTGTTAGACTGTGAGATGTATCTATAGGTTTAGCTATCTATCTGCTGTTATACTGTGAGATGTATCTATAGGTTTAGTTATCTGCTGTTATACTGTGAGATGTATCTATAGGTTTAGTTATCTGCTGTTATACTGTGAGATGTATCTATAGGTTTAGTTATCTGCTGTTATACTGTGAGATGTATCTATAGGTTTAGTTATCTGCTGTTATACTGTGAGTAGTATCTATAGGTTTAGTTATCTGCTGTTAGACTGTGAGATGTATCTATAGGTTTAGTTATCTGCTGTTAGACTGTGAGATGTATCTATAGGTTTAGTTATCTGCTGTTATACTGTGAGATGTATCTATAGGTTTAGTTATCTGCTGTTATACTGTGAGATGTATCTATAGGTTTAGTTATCTGCTGTTATACTGTGAGATGTATCTATAGGTTTAGTTATCTGCTGTTAGACTGTGAGATGTATCTATAGGTTTAGCTATCTGCTGTTATACTGTGAGATGTATCTATAGGTTTAGCTATCTATCTGCTGTTATACTGTGAGATGTATCTATAGGTTTAGTTATCTGCTGTTAGACTGTGAGATGTATCTATAGGTTTAGTTATCTGCTGTTATACTGTGAGATGTATCTATAGGTTTAGCTATCTATCTGCTGTTATACTGTGAGATGTATCTATAGGTTTAGTTATCTGCTGTTAGACTGTGAGATGTATCTATAGGTTTAGTTATCTGCTGTTAGACTGTGAGATGTATCTATAGGTTTAGCTATCTATCTGCTGTTATACTGTGAGATGTATCTATAGGTTTAGTTATCTGCTGTTAGACTGTGAGATGTATCTATAGGTTTAGTTATCTGCTGTTATACTGTGAGATGTATCTATAGGTTTAGTTATCTGCTGTTAGACTGTGAGATGTATCTATAGGTTTAGTTATCTGCTGTTAGACTGTGAGATGTATCTATAGGTTTAGTTATCTGCTGTTATACTGTGAGATGTATCTATAGGTTTAGTTATCTGCTGTTATACTGTGAGTAGTATCTATAGGTTTAGTTATCTGCTGTTAGACTGTGAGATGTATCTATAGGTTTAGTTATCTGCTGTTAGACTGTGAGTAGTATCTATAGGTTTAGCTATCTGCTGTTATACTGTGAGATGTATCTATAGGTTTAGCTATCTATCTGCTGTTAGACTGTGAGATGTATCTATAGGTTTAGTTATCTGCTGTTAGACTGTGAGATGTATCTATAGGTTTAGTTATCTGCTGTTATACTGTGAGATGTATCTATAGGTTTAGTTATCTGCTGTTATACTGTGAGATGTATCTATAGGTTTAGTTATCTGCTGTTATACTGTGAGATGTATCTATAGGTTTAGTTATCTGCTGTTATACTGTGAGATGTATCTATAGGTTTAGTTATCTGCTGTTAGACTGTGAGATGTATCTATAGGTTTAGTTATCTGCTGTTATACTGTGAGATGTATCTATATGTTTAGTTATCTGCTGTTATACTGTGAGATGTATCTATAGGTTTAGCTATCTATCTGCTGTTATACTGTGAGATGTATCTATAGGTTTAGCTATCTATCTGCTGTTATACTGTGAGATGTATCTATAGGTTTAGTTATCTGCTGTTATACTGTGATATGTATCTATAGGTTTAGCTATCTATCTGCTGTTATACTGTGAGATGTATCTATAGGTTTAGTTATCTGCTGTTATACTGTGAGATGTATCTATAGGTTTAGTTATCTGCTGTTAGACTGTGAGATGTATCTATAGGTTTAGCTATCTGCTGTTAGACTGTGAGATGTATCTATAGGTTTAGTTATCTGCTGTTATACTGTGAGATGTATCTATAGGTTTAGCTATCTATCTGCTGTTATACTGTGAGATGTATCTATAGGTTTAGTTATCTGCTGTTAGACTGTGAGATGTATCTATAGGTTTAGTTATCTGCTGTTATACTGTGAGATGTATCTATAGGTTTAGTTATCTTAAATATCAACTGAAAATTAATGTATTAAAGGGACAGGAAACCCCATAAATTTAGTTCATGGTTCGGATAGAACATACAATTTTACTTATTTTTTATTAAACATGCGTCATTCTCTTATTATCCTTTGCTGAAGGAACAGCATTGCACTACTGGTATGTATCTAAACATATCTAGTTACCCAATTACAAGAGACAATGTGTGCAGGCACCAATCAGCAGCAAGCTCACACTAGTGTAGGATATGTGCATATTCATTTTCAACAATGGATACCGAGAAAACAAAGCGCATTTGAAAATAGAGCGCATATTATTTAAGACACTTAAATCACTTCTGTCTGATTGTTGCGAGTTTCATTTTGACTTTCCTATGTCTTTAAAGCTACAGTGTTTATATGAAAAAGTTACAATTTACTTTTGTTATAAAAGTGTACACAATGATTTATGTGCAAACTTTCTAAGCCACCAGATCTTACTGAGCATGTGCACAAGTTCACACTATTTATAAGTTTGTGATTGGCTAGTGGTTGTCAGATGTTACTGGGAACAGGAAATGTGAGTAAATTTAATGATTTTTTTTTTCACATCTGCTCCTCCTATAAGTGAAAAATGCCATCAGTTACATTGGCAGTCTGCAACTAATTTAGTTACTTTTGGTACAAAATTATTTCTTTACGTTCGGAATCTTCTTGTGTTTCTTCCACCATTTTAATTGTGAGATGGTCTCATGGTTATAGAGGCTGCACTGAATGACGTATTCATGTGTAATTCCTGATGTGAGATGGTCTCATGGTTATAGAGGCTGCACTGAATGACGTATTCATGTGTAATTCCTGATGTGAGATGGTCTCATGGTTATAGAGGCTGCACTGAATGACGTATTTATGTGTAATTCCTGATGGGAGATGGTCTCATGGTTATAGAGGCTGCACTGAATGACGTATTCATGTGTAATTCCTGATGTGAGATGGTCTCATGGTTATAGAGGCTGCAGTGAATGACGTATTCATGTGTAATTCCTGATGTGAGATGGTCTCACGGTTATAGAGGCTGCAGTGAATGACGTATTCATGTGTAATTCCTGATGTGAGATGGTCTCACGGTTATAGAGGCTGTACTGAATGACGTATTCATGTGTAATTCCTGATGTGAGATGGTCTCACGGTTATAGAGGCTGCACTGAATGACGTATTCATGTGTAATTCCTGATGTGAGATGGTCTCATGGTTATAGAGGCTGCACTGAATGACGTATTCATGTGTAATTCCTGATGTGAGATGGTCTCATGGTTATAGAGGCTTCACTGAATGACGTATTCATGTGTAATTCCTGATGTGAGATGGTCTCATGGTTATAGAGGCTGCACTGAATGACGTATTCATGTGTAATTCCTGATGTGAGATGGTCTCACGGTTATAGAGGCTGCAGTGAATGACGTATTCATGTGTAATTCCTGATGTGAGATGGTCTCACGGTTATAGAGGCTGTACTGAATGACGTATTCATGTGTAATTCCTGATGTGAGATGGTCTCACGGTTATAGAGGCTGCACTGAATGACGTATTCATGTGTAATTCCTGATGTGAGATGGTCTCATGGTTATACAGGCTGCACTGAATGACGTATTCATGTGTAATTCCTGATGTGAGATGGTCTCATGGTTATAGAGGCTGCAGTGAATGACGTATTCATGTGTAATTCCTGATGTGAGATGGTCTCACGGTTATAGAGGCTGCAGTGAATGACGTATTCATGTGTAATTCCTGATGTGAGATGGTCTCACGGTTATAGAGGCTGTACTGAATGAAGTATTCATGTGTAATTCCTGATGTGAGATGGTCTCACGGTTATAGAGGCTGCACTGAATGACGTATTCATGTGTAATTCCTGATGTGAGATGGTCTCATGGTTATACAGGCTGCACTGAATGACGTATTCATGTGTAATTCCTGATGTGAGATGGTCTCATGGTTATAGAGGCTGTACTGAATGACGTATTCATGTGTAATTCCTGATGTGAGATGGTCTCATGGTTATAGAGGCTGTACTGAATGACGTATTCATGTGTAATTCCTGATGTGAGATGGTCTCATGGTTATAGAGGCTGCACTGAATGACGTATTAATGTGTAATTCCTGATGTGAGCTGGTCTCATGGTTATAGAGGCTGTACTGAATGACGTATTCATGTGTAATTCCTGATGTGAGATGGTCTCATGGTTATAGAGGCTGCAGTGAATGACGTATTCATGTGTAATTCCTGATGTGAGATGGTCTCATGGTTATAGAGGCTGCAGTGAATGACGTATTCATGTGTAATTCCTGATGTGAGATGGTCTCATGGTTATAGAGGCTGCAGTGAATGACGTATTCATGTGTAATTCCTGATGTGAGATGGTCTCATGGTTATAGAGGCTGCAGTGAATGACGTATTCATGTGTAATTCCTGATGTGAGATGGTCCCATGGTTATAGAGGCTGCACTGAATGACGTATTCATGTGTAATTCCTGATGTGAGATGGTCTCACGGTTATAGAGGCTGCACTGAATGACGTATTCATGTGTAATTCCTGATGTGAGATAGTCTCATGGTTATAGAGGCTGCACTGAATGACGTATTCATGTGTAATTCCTGATGTGAGATGGTCTCATGGTTATAGAGGCTGCACTGAATGAGTTATTCATGTGTAATTCCTGATGTGAGATGGTCTCACGGTTATAGAGGCTGCACTGAATGACGTATTCATGTGTAATTCCTGATGTGAGATGGTCTCATGGTTATAGAGGCTGCACTGAATGACGTATTCATGTGTAATTCCTGATGTGAGATGGTCTCACGGTTATAGAGGCTGCACTGAATGACGTATTCATGTGTAATTCCTGATGTGAGATGGTCTCATGGTTATAGAGGCTGCACTGAATGATGTATTCATGTGTAATTCCTGATATGAGATGGTCTCATGGTTATAAAGGCTGCACTGAATGACATATTCATGTGTAATTCCTGATGTGAGATTGTTTCATGGTTATAGAGGCTGCACTGAATGATGTGTTTATGTGTAATTCCTGATGTGAGATGGTCTCATGGTTATAGAGGCTGCAGTGAATGACGTATTCATGTGTAATTCCTGATGTGAGATGGTCTCATGGTTATAGAGGCTGCACTGAATGACGTATTCATGTGTAATTCCTGATGTGAGATGGTCTCATGGTTATAGAGGCTGCAATGAATGACGTATTCATGTGTTATTCCTGATGTGAGATGGTCTCATGGTTATAAAGGCTGTACTGACTGACGTATTCATGTGTAATTCCTGATGTGAGATGGTCTCACGGTTATACAGGCTGCACTGAATGACGTATTCATGTGTAATTCCTGATGTGAGATGGTCTCACGGTTATACAGGCTGCACTGAATGACGTATTCATGTGTAATTCCTGATGTGAGATGGTCTCATGGTTATAAAGGCTGCACTGAATGACGTATTCATGTGTAATTCCTGATGTGAGATGGTCTCATGGTTATACAGGCTGCACTGAATGACGTATTCATGTGTAATTCCTGATGTGAGATGGTCTCATGGTTATAGAGGCTGTACTGACTGACGTATTCATGTGTAATTCCTGATGTGAGATGGTCTCATGGTTATACAGGCTGCACTGAATGACGTATTCATGTGTAATTCCTGATGTGAGATGGTCTCATGGTTATAAAGGCTGTACTGACTGACGTATTCATGTGTAATTCCTGATGTGAGATGGTCTCATGGTTATAGAGGCTGCGCTGAATGACGTGTTTATTTGTAATTCCTGATGTGAGATGGTCTCATGGTTATAAAGGCTGCACTGAATGATGTGTTTATTTGTAATTCCTGATGTGAGATGGTCTCATGGTTATAGAGGCTGCGCTGAATGACGTGTTTATTTGTAATTCCTGATGTGAGATGGTCTCATGGTTATAAAGGCTGTACTGAATGACGTATTCATGTGTAATTCCTGATGTGAGATGGTTATAGAGGCTGTACTAAATGACGTGTTTATGTGTAATTCCTGATGTGAGATAGTCTCACGGTTATAGAGGCTGCACTGAATGACGTATTCATGTGTAATTCCTGATGGGAGATGGTCTCACGGTTATAGAGGCTGCACTGAATGACGTATTCATTTGTAATTCCTGATGTGAGATGGTCTCATGGTTATAGAGGCTGTACTGAATGACGTATTCATTTGTAATTCCTGATGTGAGATGGTCTCATGGTTATAGAGGCTGCACTGAATGACGTATTCATGTGTAATTCCTGATGTGAGATGGTCTCTCGGTTATAGAAGCTGCACTTAATGACGTGTTTATTTGTAATTCCTGATGTGAGATGGTCTCATGGTTATAGAGGCTGCGCTGAATGACGTGTTTATTTGTAATTCCTGATGTGAGATGGTCTCATGGTTATAAAGGCTGCACTGAATGACGTATTCATGTGTAATTCCTGATGTGAGATGGTCTCACGGTTATAGAGGCTGCACTGAATGACGTATTAATGTGTAATTCCTGATGTGAGATGGTCTCATGGTTATAAAGGCTGCACTGAATGACGTATTCATGTGTAATTCCTGATGTGAGATGGTCTCATGGTTATAGAGGCTGCACTAAATGACGTATTCATGTGTAATTCCTGATGTGAGATGGTCTCACGGTTATACAGGCTGTACTGAATGACGTGTTTATGTGTAATTCCTGATGTGAGATGGTCTCATGGTTATAGAGGCTGCAGTGAATGACGTATTCATGTGTAATTCCTGATGTGAGATGGTCTCACGGTTATAGAGGCTGCACTGAATGACGTATTCATGTGTAATTCCTGATGTGAGATGGTCTCATGGTTATAGAGGCGGCAGTGAATGACGTATTCATGTGTAATTCCTGATGTGAGATGGTCTCACGGTTATACAGGCTGCACTGAATGACGTATTCATGTGTTATTCCTGATGTGAGATGGTCTCACGGTTATAAAGGCTGCACTGAATGACGTATTCATGTGTAATTCCTGATGTGAGATGGTCTCATGGTTATAGAGGCTGTACTGAATGACGTATTCATGTGTAATTCCTGATGTGAGATGGTCTCATGGTTATAGAGGCTGCGCTGAATGACGTATTCATGTGTAATTCCTGATGTGAGATGGTCTCATGGTTATAGAGGCTGCACTGAATGACGTATTCATGTGTAATTCCTGTTGTGAGATGGTCTCACGGTTATACAGGCTGCACTGAATGACGTGTTTATGTGTAATTCCTGATGTGAGATGGTCTCATGGTTATAGAGGCTGCACTGAATGACGTATTCATGTGTAATTCCTGATGTGAGATGGTCTCACGGTTATAGAGGCTGCACTGAATGGCGTATTCATGTGTAATTCCTGATGTGAGATGGTCTCATGGTTATAGAGGCTGCACTGAATGAGTTATTCATGTGTAATTCCTGATGTGAGATGGTCTCATGGTTATAAAGGCTTCACTGAATGACGTATTCATGTGTAATTCCTGATGTGAGATGGTCTCATTGTTATAGAGGCTCCACTGAATGACGTATTCATGTGTAATTCCTGATGTGAGATGGTCTCACGGTTATAGAGGCTGCACTAAATGACGTATTCATGTGTAATTCCTGATGTGAGATGGTCTCATTGTTATAGAGGCTGCACTGAATGACGTATTCATGTGTATTAGACCGTGTTATTATGTGTGTAACTGTACTGTGTAATGCATATTTATTAGATGGTGTTATTATGTGTGTAACTGTACTGTGTAATGTATATTTATTAGATAGTGTTATTATGTGTGTAACTGTATTGTGTAATGTATATTTATTAGATAGTGTTATTATGTGTGTAACTGTACTGTGTAATGTATATTTATTAGATAGTGTTATTATAAGTGTAACTGTACTGTGTAGTGTATATTTATTAGACAGTGTTATTATGTGTGTAACTGTACTGTGTAATGCATATTTATTAGATGGTGTTATTATGTGTGTAACTGTACTGTGTAATGTATATTTATTAGATAGTGTTATTATGTATGTAACTGTACTGTGTAATGTATATTTATTAGACAGTGTTATTATGTGTGTAACTGTACTGTGTAATGTATATTTATTAGAGAGTGTTATTATAAGTGTAACTGTACTGTGTAATGTATATTTATTAGATAGTGTTATTATAAATGTAACTGTACTGTGTAATGTATATTTATTAGACAGTGTTATTATGTGTGTAACTGTACTGTGTAATGCATATTTATTAGATGGTGTTATTATGTGTGTAACTGTACTGTGTAATGTATATATTTATTAGATAGTGTTATTATGTGTGTAACTGTACTGTGTAATGTATATTTATTAGATAGTGTTATTATGTGTGTAACTGTACTCTGTAATGTATATTTATTAGATAGTGTTATTATGTGAGTAACTGTACTGTGTAATGTATATTTATTAGATAGTGTTATTATAAGTGTAACTGTACTGTGTAATGTATATTTATTAGATAGTGTTATTATGTGTGTAACTGTACTGTGTAATGTATATTTATTAGATAGTGTTATTATGTGTGTAACTGTACTCTGTAATGTATATTTATTAGATAGTGTTATTATGTGAGTAACTGTACTGTGTAATGTATATTTATTAGATAGTGTTATTATGAGTGTAACTGTACTGTGTAATGTATATTTATTAGATAGTGTTATTATGTGTGTAACTGTACTGTGTAATGTATATTTATTAGATAGTGTTATTATGTGTGTAACTGTACTCTGTAATGTATATTTATTAGATAGTGTTATTATGTGAGTAACTGTACTGTGTAATGTATATTTATTAGATAGTGTTATTATAAGTGTAACTGTACTGTGTAATGTATATTTATTAGATAGTGTTATTATGTGTGTAACTGTACTGTGTAATGTATATTTATTAGATAGTGTTATTATGTGTGTAACTGTACTCTGTAATGTATATTTATTAGATAGTGTTATTATGTGAGTAACTGTACTATGTAATGTATATTTATTAGATAGTGTTATTATAAGTGTAACTGTACTGTGTAATGTATTGTTATTAGATGGTGTTATTATGAATGTAACTGTACTGTGTAATGCATATTTATTAGATAGTGTTATTATGAGTAACTGTACTGTGTAATGTATATTTATTAGATATTGTTATTATAAGTGTAACTGTACTGTGTAATGTATATTTATTAGATAGTGTTATTATGAGTGTAACTGTACTGTGTAATGTATATTTATTAGATAGTGTTATTATGTATGTAACTGTACTGTGTAATGTATATTTATTAGATAGTGTTATTATGTGTGTAACTGTACTGTGTAATGTATATTTATTAGATAATGTTATTATGTGTGTAACTGTACTGTGTAATGTATATTTATTAGATAATGTTATTAGTGTAACTGTACTGTGTAATGTATATTTATTAGATAGTGTTATTATGTGTGTAACTGTACTGTGTAATGTATATTTATTAGATAGTGTTATTATGTGTGTAACTGTACTGTGTAATGTATATTTATTAGATAGTGTTATTATGTGTGTAACTGTACTGTGTAATGTATATTTATTAGATAGTGTTATTATGTGTGTAACTTTACTGTGTAATGTATATTTATTAGATAGTGTTATTATGTGTGTAACTGTACTGTATAATGTATATTTATTAGATAGTGTTATTATGTGTGTAACTGTACTGTGTAATGTATATTTATTAGACAGTGTTATTATGTGTGTAACTGTACTGTGTAATGTATATTTATTAGATAGTGTTATTATGTGTGTAACTTTACTGTGTAATGTATATTTATTAGATAGTATTATTATGTGTGTAACTGTACTGTATAATGTATATTTATTAGATAGTGTTATTATGTGTGTAACTGTACTGTGTAATGTATATTCATTAGATAGTGTTATTATGTGTGTAACTGTACTGTGTAATGTATATTCATTAGATAGTGTTATTATGTGTGTAACTGTACTGTGTAATGTATATTTATTAGATAGTGTTATTATGTGTGTAACTGTACTGTGTAATGTATATTTATTAGATAGTGTTATTATGTGTGTAACTGTACTGTGTAATGTATATTTATTAGATAGTGTTAATATGAGTGTAACTATACTGTGTAATGTATATTTATTAGATAGTGTTAATATGAGTGTAACTGTACTGTGTAATGTATATTTATTAGATAGTGTTATTATGAGTGTAACTGTACTGTGTAATGTATATTTATTAGATAGTGTTAATATGAGTGTAACTGTACTGTGTAATGTATATTTATTAGATAGTGTTATTATGAGTGTAACTGTACTGTGTAATGTATATTTATTAGATAGTGTTAATATGAGTGTAACTATACTGTGTAATGTATATTTATTAGATAGTGTTAATATGAGTGTAACTGTACTGTGTAATGTATATTTATTAGATAGTGTTATTATGAGTGTAACTGTAATGTGTAATGTATATTTATTAGATAATGTTATTATGTGTGTAACTGTACTGTGTAATGTATATTTATTAGATGGTGTTATTATGTGTGTAACTGTACTGTGTAATGTATATTTATTAGAGATTGTTATTACGTGTGTAACTGTACTGTGTAATGTATATTTATTAGATAGTGTTATTACGGGTGTAACTGTACTGTGTAATGTATATTTATTAGATAATGTTATTATGTGTGTAACTGTACTGTGTAATGTATATTTATTAGAGATTGTTATTATGTGTGTAACTGTACTGTGTAATGTATATTTATTAGATAGTGTTATCATGAGTGTAACTGTACTGTGTAATGTATATTTATTAGATAATGTTATTATGTGTGTAACTGTACTGTGTAATGTATATTTATTAGATAGTGTTATTATGAGTGTAACTGTACTGTGTAATGTATATTTATTAGATAGTGTTAATATGAGTGTAACTGTACTGTGTAATGTATATTTATTAGATAGTGTTATTATGAGTGTAACTGTACTGTGTAATGTATATTTATTAGATAGTGTTAATATGAGTGTAACTATACTGTGTAATGTATATTTATTAGATGGTGTTATTATGAGCGTAACTGTACTGTGTAATGTATATTTATTTGATGGTGTTATTATGTATGTAACTGTACTGTGTAATGTATATTTATTAGAGATTGTTATTATGTGTGTAACTGTACTGTGTAATGTATATTTATTAGATGGTGTTATTATGTGTGTAACTGTACTGTGTAATGTATATTTATTAGATGGTGTTATTATGTGTGTAACTGTACTGTGTAATGTATATTTATTAGATGGTGTTATTATGTGTGTAACTGTACTGTGTAATGTATATTTTTTACATGGTGTTATTATGTGTGTAACTGTACTGTGTAATGTATATTTATTAGATAGTGTTATTATGTGTGTAACTGTACTGTGTAATGTATTTTTATTAGATAGTGTTAATATGAGTGTAACTATACTGTGTAATGTATATTTATTAGATAGTGTTATTATGTGTGTAACTGTACTGTGTAATGTATTTGTTATTATGTGTGTAACTGTACTGTGTAATGTATATTTATTAGATAGTGTTAATATGAGTGTAACTATACTGTGTAATGTATATTTATTAGATAGTGTTAATATGAGTGTAACTGTACTGTGTAATGTATATTTATTAGATAGTGTTAATATGAGTGTAACTGTACTGTGTAATGTATATTTCTTTCATGTAATTAGCAAGAGTCCATGAGCTAGTGACGTATGGGATATACATTCCTACCAGGAGGGGCAAAGTTTCCCAAACCTTAAAATGCCTATAAATACACCCCTCACCACACCCACAATTCAGTTTTACAAACTTTGCCTCCGATGGAGGTGGTGAAGTAAGTTTGTGCTAGATTCTACGTTGATATGCGCTCCGCAGCAAGTTGGAGCCCGGTTTTCCTCTCAGCGTGCAGTGAATGTCAGAGGGATGTGAGGAGAGTATTGCCTATTTGAATGCAGTGATCTCCTTCTACGGGGTCTATTTCATAGGTTCTCTGTTATCGGTCGTAGAGATTCATCTCTTACCTCCCTTTTCAGATCGACGATATACTCTTATATATACCATTACCTCTGCTGATTCTCGTTTCAGTACTGGTTTGGCTTTCTACAAACATGTAGATGAGTGTCCTGGGGTAAGTAAATCTTATTTTCTGTGACACTCTAAGCTATGGTTGTGCACTTTGTTTATAAAGTTCTAAATATATGTATTCAAACATTTATTTGCCTTGACTCAGAATGTTCAGCATTCCTTATTTTTCAGACAGTCAGTTTCATATTTGGGATAAATGCATTTGTTTCAATCATTTTTTCTTACCTTAAAAAATTTGACTTTTTCCCTGTGGGCTGTTAGGCTCGCGGGGGCAGAAAATGCTTCATTTTATTGCGTCATTCTTGGCGCGGACTTTTTTGGCGCAAAAATTTTTTTTTCTGTTTCCGGCGTCATACGTGTTGCCGGACGTTGCGTCATTTTTTGACGTTTTTTTGCGTCAAAAATGTCGGCGTTCCGGATGTGGCGTCATTTTTGGCGCCAAAAGCATTTAGGCGCCAAATAATGTGGGCGTCTTTTTTGGCGCTAAAAAATATGGGCGTCATTTTTGTCTCCACATTATTTAAGTCTCATTATTTATTGCTTCTGGTTGCTAGAAGCTTGTTCACTGGCATTTTTTCCCACTCCTGAAACTGTCATTTAAGGAATTTGATCAATTTTGCTTTATATGTTGTTTTTTTCTTTTACATATTGCAAGATGTTCCACGTTACAACTGAGTCAGAAGATACTTCAGGAAAATCACTGCCCAGTGCTGGAGCTACCGAGCTAAGTGTATCTGCTATAAACTTTTGGTATCTGTTTCTCCAGCTGTTGTTTGTATTGCATGTCATGTCAAACTTATTAATGCAGATAAAATTTACTTTAGTACTGTTACATTACCTGTTGCTGTTCCGTCAACATCTAATTTTCAGAGTGTTCCTGATAACATAAGAGATTTTATTTTTTAAATCCATTAAGAAGGCTATGTCTGTTATTTCTCCTTCTAGTATACATAAAAGTCTTTTAAAACTTCTCTTTTTTCAGATGAATTTTTAAATGAACATCATCATTCTGATACTGATAATGGTTCTTCTGGTTCAGAGGTTTCTGTCTCAGAGGTTGATGCTGATAAATCTTTGTATTTGTTCAAGATGGAATTTATTCGTTCTTTACTTAAGGAAGTATTATTTGCATTAGAAATAGAGGATTCTGGTCCTCTTGATACTAAATGTAAACGTTTAAATAAGGTTTTTAAATCTCCTGTAGTTATTCCAGAAGTGTTTAATCTCCCTGATGCTATTTCTGAAGTAATTTCCAGGGAATGGAATAATTTGGATAATTTATTTACTCCTTCTAGACGTTTAAGCAATTATATCCTGTGCCATCTGACAGATTAGAGTTTTTTGGGACAAAAATCCCTAAGGTTATGGGGCTGTCTCTACTCCTGCTAATGTACTACTATTCCTACGGCAGATAGTACTTCATTTAAGGATCCTTTAGATAGGAAAATTGAATCCTTTCTAAGAAAAGCTTACTTATGTTCAGGTAATCTTCTTAGACCTGATATATTTTTAGCGGATGTTGCTGCAGCTTCAACTTTTTGGTTAGAAGCTTTAGCGCAACAAGTAACAGATCATAATTTTATAGCATTATTATTATTCTATAACATGCTAATAATTTTATTGGTGATACCATCTTTTGATATCATTAGAGTTGATGTCAGGTATATGTCTCTAGCTATTTTAGCTAGAAAAGCTTTATGGATTAAACTTGGAATGCTGATATGTCTTCTAAGTCAACTTTGCTTTCACTTTCTTTCCAGGGTAAATAATCATTTTCGTTCCTTTCCTCACAACAAGGAACAAAAGCCTGATCCTTCATCCTCAGGAGCGGTATCAGTTTGGAAACTATTTCCAGTTTGGAATATATCCAAGCCTTATAGAAACCTATAGCCAGCTCCTAAGTACCTATGAAGGTGCGGCCCTTATTCCAGCTCAGCTGGTATGGGGCAGATTACGTTTTCTTCAAAGAAATTTGGATCAATTCCGTTCTTAATCTCTGGTTTCAGAACATTGTTTCAGAAAGGTACAGAATTGGCTTCAAGTTAAGGCCTCCTGCTAAGAGATTTTTTTTCTTTCCCGTGTCCCAGTTAACACAGCAAGACTCAGCATTTCTGAAATGTGTTTCAGATCTAGAGTTGGCTGGAGTAATTATGCCAGTTCCAGTTCTGGAACAGGGGCTGGGGTTTTATTTTATCTCTTCATTGTACCAAAGAAGGTCAATTCCTTCAGACCAGTTCCGGATCTATCATTATTGAATCGTTATGTTAGGATACCAACATTCAAGATGGTTACTGTAGGATTATCCTGCCTTTTGTTTAGCAAGGGCATTATATGTCTACAATAGATTTACAGGATGTGTATCTGCATATTCCGATTCATCCAGATCACTTTTAGTGTCTGAGATTCTCTTTTTAGACAAGCATTTCCAGTTTTGTGGCTCTACCGTTTGGCCTAGCCTCAGTTCCAAGAATTTTTTTCAAAGGTTCTCGGTGCCCTTCTTTCTGTAATCAGAGAACAGGGTTTTGGTATTTCCTTATTTGGACGATATCTTGGTACTTGCTCAGTCTTCTCATTTTCGAAGAATCTCATACGAATCGACTTGTGTTGTTTCTTCAAGTTCATGGTTGGAGGATCAATTTACCAATCAGTTCATTGATTCCTCAGACAAGGGTAACCTTTTTTAGGTTTCTAGATAGATTCAGTGTCTATGACTCTGTCCTTGTCAGACAAGAGAAGTTTAACATTGATATCAGCTTGTCAAAACCTTCAGTCACAATCATTCCCTTTGGTAGCCTTATGCATGGAAATGTTAGGTCTTAGGACTGCCGCATCAGATGCGATCTCCTTGCTCGTTTTCACATACGACCCCTTCAGCTCTGTATGCTGAACCAATGGTGCAGGGATTACTCAAAGATATCTCAATTAATATCTTTAAACCGATTTTACGACACTCTCTGACATGGTGGACAGATCACCATTGTTTAGTTCAGGGGGCTTCTTTGTTCTTCCGACCTGGACTATAATCTCAACAGATGCAAGTCTTACAGGTTGGGGAGCTGTGTGGGGGTATCTGACGGCACAAGGGGTTTGGGAATCTCAGGAGGTGAGATTTCCGATCAATATTTTGGAACTCCGTGCAATTTTCAGAGCTCTTCAGTCTTGGCCTCTTCTGAAGAGAGAGTTGTTCATTTGTTTTCAGATAGACAATGTCACAACTGTGGCATACATCAATCATCAAGGAGGGACTCACAGTCCTCTGGCTATGAAAGAAGTATCTCGAATTTTGGTTTGGGCGGAATCCAGCTCCTGTCTAATCTCTGCGGTTCATATCCCAGGTATGGACAATTGGAAAGCGGATTATCTCAGTCGCCAAACGTTGCACTTGGGCGAATGGTCTTCACCCAGAGGTATTTCCTCAGATTGTTCAAATGTGGGAACTCCCAGAAATAGATCTGATGGCTTCTCATCTAAACAAGAAACTTCCCTGGTATCTGTCCGGATCCCGGGATCCTCGGGCGGAGGCAGTGGATGCATTTTTCACTTCCTTGGAAGTATCATCCTGCCTATATCTTTCCGCCTCTAGTTTTTCTTCCAAGAGTAATCTCCAAGATTCTGAAGGAATGCTCGTTTGTTCTGCTGGTAGCTCCGGCATGGCCTCACAGGTTTTGGTATGCGAATCTGGTCCGGATGGCCTCTTGCCAACCGTGGACTCTTCCGTTAAGACCAGACCTTCTGTCGCAAGGTCCTTTTTTCCATCAGGATCTGAAATCCTTAAATTTAAAGGTATGGAGATTGAACGCTTGATTCTGGGTCAAAGAGGTTTCTCTGACTCTGTGATTAATACTATGTTACAGGCGCGTAAATCTGTATCTAGAGAGATATATTATAGAGTCTGGAAGACTTATATTTCTTTGTGTCTTTCTCATCATTTTTTGGCATTCTTTTAGAATACCGAGAATTTTACAGTTTCTTCAGGATGGTTTAGATAAGGGTTTGTCCGCAAGTTCCTTGAAAGGTCAAATCTCTGCTCTTTCTGTTCTTTTTCATAGAAAGATTACTATTCTTCCTGATATTCATTGTTTTGTACAAGCTTTGGTTCGTATAAAACCTGTCATTAAGTCAATTTCTCCTCTTTGGAGTTTGAATTTGGTTCTGGGGGCTCTTCAAGTTCCTCCGTTTGAACCTATGCATTCATTGGACATTAAATTACTTTCTTGGAAAGTTTTGTTCCTTTTGGCAATCTCTTCTGGCAGAAGAGTTTCTGAATTATCTGCTCTTTCTTGTGAGTTTCCTTTACTGATTTTTCATCAGGATAAGGCGGTGTTGCGAACTTCTTTTGATTTTTTACCTAAAGTTGTGAATTCCAACAACATTAGTAGAGAATTTGTGGTTCCTTCATTATGTCCTAATCCTAAGAATTCTAGGGAGAAATCGTTGCATTCTTTGGATGTTGTTAGAGCTTTGAAATATTATGTTGAAGCTACTAAGTCTTTCCGTAAGACTTCTAGTTTATTTGTTATCTTTTCCGGTTCTAGAAAAGGCCAGAAAGCGTCTGCCATTTCTTTGGCATCTTGGTTGAAATCTTTATTTCATCATACTTATGTCGAGTCGGGTAAAACTCTGCCTCTAAGGATTACAGTTCATTCTACTAGTTCAGTTTCTGCTTTCTGGGTGTTTAGGAATGAAGCTTCGATTGATCAGATTTGCAAAGCAGCAACTTGGTCCTCTTTGCATACTTTTTCTAAATTCTACCATTTTGATGTGTTTTCTTCTTCTGAAGCAGTTTTTGGTACAAAAGTACTTCTGGCAGTGGTTTCAGTTTGAATCTTCTGCTTATGTTTTTCATTAAACTTTATTTTGGGTGTGGATTATTTTCAGCAGGAATTGGCTGTCTTTATTTTATCCCTCCCTCTCTAGTGACTCTTGTGTGGAAAGATCCACATCTTGGGTAGTCATTATCCCATACGTCACTAGCTCATGGACTCTTGCTAATTACATGAAAGAAAACATAATTTATGTAAGAACTTACCTGATAAATTCATTTCTTTCATATTAGCAAGAGTCCATGAGGCCCGCCCTTTTTTGTGGTGGTTATGATTTTTTTGTATAAAGCACAATTATTCCAATTCCTTATTTTATATGCTTTCGCACTTTTTTCTTATCACCCCACTTCTTGGCTATTCGTTAAACTGAATTGTGGGTGTGGTGAGGGGTGTATTTATAGGCATTTTAAGGTTTGGGAAACTTTGCCCCTCCTGGTAGGAATGTATATCCCATACGTCACTAGCTCATGGACTCTTGCTAATATGAAAGAAATGAATTTATCAGGTAAGTTCTTACATAAATTATGTTTTATTAGATAGTGTTAATATGAGTGTAACTGTACTGTGTAATGTATATTTATTAGATAGTGTTATTATGAGTGTAACTGTACTGTGTAATGTATATTTATTAGATAGTGTTAATATGAGTGTAACTATACTGTGTAATGTATATTTATTAGATAGTGTTAATATGAGTGTAACTGTACTGTGTAATGTATATTTATTAGATAGTGTTATTATGAGTGTAACTGTACTGTGTAATGTATATTTATTAGATAATGTTATTATGTGTGTAACTGTACTGTGTAATGTATATTTATTAGATGGTGTTATTATGTGTGTAACTGTACTGTGTAATGTATATTTATTAGAGATTGTTATTATGTGTGTAACTGTACTGTGTAATGTATATTTATTAGATAGTGTTATTACGGGTGTAACTGTACTGTGCAATGTATATTTATTAGATAATGTTATTATGTGTGTAACTGTACTGTGTAATGTATATTTATTAGAGATTGTTATTATGTGTGTAACTGTACTGTGTAATGTATATTTATTAGATAGTGTTATTATGAGTGTAACTGTACTGTGTAATGTATATTTATTAGATAATGTTATTATGTGTGTAACTGTACTGTGTAATGTATATTTATTAGATAGTGTTATTATGAGTGTAACTGTACTGTGTAATGTATATTTATTAGATAGTGTTAATATGAGTGTAACTGTACTGTGTAATGTATATTTATTAGATAGTGTTATTATGAGTGTAACTGTACTGTGTAATGTATATTTATTAGATAGTGTTAATATGAGTGTAACTATACTGTGTAATGTATATTTATTAGATGGTGTTATTATGAGCGTAACTGTACTGTGTAATGTATATTTATTAGATGGTGTTATTATGTATGTAACTGTACGGTGTAATGTATATTTATTAGAGATTGTTATTATGTGTGTAACTGTACTGTGTAATGTATATTTATTAGATGGTGTTATTATGTGTGTAACTGTACTGTGTAATGTATATTTATTAGATGGTGTTATTATGTGTGTAACTGTACTGTGTAATGTATTTTTATTAGATGTAGTTATTATGTGTGTAACTGTACTGTGTAATGTATATTTATTAGATGGTGTTATTATGTGTGTAACTGTACTGTGTAATGTATATTTTTTACATGGTGTTATTATGTGTGTAACTGTACTGTGTAATGTATATTTATTAGATGGTGTTATTATGTGTGTAACTGTACTGTGTAATGTATATTTATTAGAGATTGTTATTATGTGTGTAACTGTACTGTGTAATGTATATTTATTAGATAGTGTTATTATGTGTGTAACTGTACTGTGTAATGTATATTTATTAGAGATTGTTATTATGTGTGTAACTATACTGTGTAATGTATATTTATTAGATAGTGTTATTATGAGTGTAACTGTACTGTGTAATGTATATTTATTAGGTGGTGTTATTATGTGTGTAACTGTACTGTGTAATGTATATTTATTAGAGATTGTTATTATGTGTGTAACTGTACTGTGTAATGTATATTTATTAGATAGTGTTATTATGTGTGTAACTGTACTGTGTAATGTATATTTATTAGATAGTGTTATTATGAGTGTAACTGTAATGTGTAATGTATTTTTGATGTGTTTTGTGACACTTTTTTGTTTGTGAAACAGTTAACCAGAGCTCTGAGGTTGTGTTAAAGATTCTATCATAAATTGTAATTGCACTCAAGTGATTTTCTTTCAACTTGTAATACGAGCGGTAAACACAACACGCGGAAATACCCTCAATAAACCCCTTTCCGCTCACACGTAACTATTAGCGCTCCACTTGTAATCTAGCACTATATCTATATTCACTCCTATGTTTAAATGGTTTCACAGATGTCAAAGCATTTATAATAAATAAAATGTAGTAGCTAAGTCCATACAGTAAGTTTTGTCCTTGAGGATTGGAAATGTATCACAGATATCAGCATGTAGAAAGACACATTTTATTCCTAAATAATTACATTGCAAAAGTAAGCACACCACTAATTACCTAAATGACTCGGTGACGGTAGTGCTCAATGCCAGCAGCAGCGTCTAAGGCAAATATGATATAAGCGTAAATGTGTCATTCTGCTCCTGTATAAGACCTTGGCTTGAGTATGGAGTTTTGGGGACAAAGTATGAAAAAGACATTGCAAAACTTGAGAAGGTTCAGAGAAAGGCTACACAATTAATCGGGGAAAGGAAATACTAAACTATGAGGATAAGAATGTTACATGAGAGATGATATCTTGATATAAATATATTCATGGCCGATACAGAGAGTTGAGATGTGTTTGTAACAAGAGTTGGCACTTTAAGGATAGAGGAAAGGACATATTCAGTTAAAGCAATCACACTGTGCAACTAGTCACCTGAGGATGTAATACACAAGTAGGCTTTGTACACACATTACTGCCAGTCTGTGCATCACAAGAATAATTAGACAATTAGATAATACAGCAGATTATTAGAGATATTGGGGCCAATTTACCATCTGTCAGACGGACATGATACTCTGGGGCATATTTATCAAGCTCCGAATGGAGCTTGATGTCCCGTGTTTCTGGCGAGCCTGCAGACTCGCCAGAAACCGCAGTTATGAAGCAGCGGTCACAAAGGCCGCTGCTCCATAACCTGTCCGCCTGCTCTTAGCAGGCAGACAGACATCGCCGGAAATCAACCCGATCGGGTTGATTGACACCCCCTGCTGGCGTCCTATTGGCCGCGAGTCTGCAGGGGGTGGCGTTGCACCAGCAGCTCTTGTGAGCTGCTGGTGCAATGCTGAATACAGCGAGCGTATTGCTCGCCGTATTCAGCGAGGTCTGGCGGACCTGATACGCACTGTCGGATCAGGTCCGACAGACCTTGATAAATAGAGGCCTCTGTATTGATCATGTCCATCCGACATCACTGAATGCCGACAGAATACGCTGTTGGCATTTAACATTGCACAAGCAGTGTTTGCTGATTCCCCTACATCCCTGCTGAATTTCTCTAGTGCAAATGTTGGTAAAAGTTTTGATTGCTGGATGAGTGTTAGCAGGTTCAAACTTAGATTTAGACTTGATCTTGAATTTGGATTGACCGTAAGTGGTATTAGATTTTTGGTACATATCTTTAAGTTTCAACTGATGTTGAAATCTGGAAACATCAACTTGATTAGTAAATTCATCAACCTTTGGAGTAGGGACATAATTCATACCCTTACTTAAAAGAGAAATTTCCTGTTCATTCAATGTACGGTTACTGAGGTTAATAACAACGCATTCATCTATTGGGTATTTTATTTTATTTTTATATCACACCCCCCCCCCGGTCTGGCACGGCCTCAATGTCTTTGCCTCCCTCCTTTTTTGAATGGAATGATGATTTGTTCTGAGCCCTAGTCTGAATTCTTTGTGTCTCTCTAATTGCATTAGTGTCAGATCCAGAACCCTCAGGGCCACTGATATCTACTGTTAACATGTTCTTCTGTGTGCATTTGTCCCTGAATCTTCTACGGTAATGTGTTGGCTTGACACTTAACCAGGGATATACCCGTTTTTTTTTTTTATAATCTAGCTCGACAGTTTGTAATTTCTTACAAGTTCTTGTTTATATTTAGCATTCTGAGTTTATAGTTTACCCAACCGGTCTTCACTAGTTTCATTAGTTAAACAAGTGCTTTTTTTAGATTCAATCATATCAATCTCAATCTTAGTGGATTTCTTTAGGCGTGTTACCTCCTCAATCACTAGTAATACCCAGTCCAAAGAGCATTTGTTGGCAATACAACACCATTTGTAGCAGAAGTCCACGTTGTTCCGCCCAATAGTTGGCATATTTTTAATTTGAAAACCACGGGGGATATGTTTTTTTCTTTAAATAATCTGCTAGGTAATTAGAGTGTAAGGTATAGTCCACCTCTTTCCTTTTCAGATTTAATAATCTGTGATATAGATTTAATGGTGATTCCATACCACAAGCTTGTAGAATCCATTCTGCATCCTCATCAGTGTAGGTGAATAAACCATCATCATCATCCATTTCTTGTGAGTGAGTAGATGTAGCTCCAGACAACAGTGGTGATGTTATCCATATTGAGTCACACTTGGGTATCAAGTCCCACAAAGAAATGAACAAATAGTAAACTGGAAATGGTTAAATACTAAGTAGAATGATATTGCGCTCGACCTGAACTAAATGTATCTAAATGTAATAATTCAATTGTGTGCTCATATCCTTCACTAATAATAAACACTATATATGTATATCTTACTACTGTATCACACCTGTGTATATTTCATATAATGATATATTAGGTATATAAAAAAATAATAACCACTATATATGTGTTTCAAAGGTAGTGGCGAGACATATAAATATACACACAGTATTATTTAACCTATCTCGTACGGGAACAAGTGTTAATTATAATAACAACCCAGTCACTATAAGCTTGTACATAAGATAAAGAGGTGAAGTCCTTATTGAGTCAAAGTTCCAAACATCCGTATGGGTCACAGTACCTTATTTGAAATCCAGCAGGAAGTGCTTTGTTTCAAAATGATCAATCTAAATGTGCTGTGTAGAAATATATCCCTGTGTCCATATGTTTTAATATAGCACAGCTTCGGTTTGATACAGATTCCTATTCCGCTTCTGTTCGACGCAAGCTGTCTCCGGTGCTGCTTCTATCAAGCCAACTGATCCCTTGTTTGACTCGATGTAAGATGGATATAGAAAACAGAAAGAAGCGCACACGGGGTACGATTCAAGTGAAGATCATTTATTACATAGGTGCACACCACACACGAATGCTCTTACTAGATGTATAATAAATAACAGGCAGGTAGGTAAAACAGACGATATTGTGATGAATCCTCTGGTGTACTAGTTGACACAATCCGATGATGGAATACGGAACACCGGTTTCAAAACCTGTTAGGCATCCGGATTGCCTTTTTGCAGGTAACGTGATACCCGGAACACAGAGGTATTTGCTGTCTGTATAATCCTCGACGCGTTTACCCCGATCTACGGTCGGGCTTTTTCAAGAGGTGAGAATGATTTTCAAAAATTGCGCCTTTTCGGCTTTTAAAATCCCCTGATTTAGGTCCGCCCATGGTGAGACAGACTGGGGCGTGTATAAAACTTGCAAATTCATTAGTTAAAACCAGTATTGAACATAACTATTAAATAACAAACAAACTTAAAAACATCATAACATGTTAAAACAAAAATTGATAAGAAAAGACCCTACAAAAAATTGACCATATTCACTAAAATTGCACACCAAAATGTATAGTGTTGCTACATTGTATCGCAATTACTTGCATGTTGCACACATTAAAAACTCTAAACTTACAATCTAATAATGCGTACAAATTCAAAATACATATTGCTGTTTATACAACATAAATCAAAACTAAAAGTGCATATATAAGTTTAAAATTCTATTGGCTTAAAAACTGTTTCTTGATAATACTCAAATAACTGATATCTTTATGTGTTTGTAGCACATTGGAATAGATGAGCTGTTTGCTACATTGTATCAATATTCCTAACATTAGAGAACTCTATATTCATGAATCTGATAATATGAATGTATTAGAGATTGTGTATATAAAAACGATACGTTTGTGATTTCTTACATGAAGCTTACTAAACAATATTACTCAAATAACTATACGTGTATATGAGCTATTCTCATAACCTGAAGGTAGATCATGGACGTCCGATGAAAAAACAAAAACACATGCAAACAATACCGCAACGGTCTATTCATGAAGGGAGGAACCATAATGAGTCCAGATACAAAAGTTCCCGTTGTGTTAAACATCTTTACATGCAAAGGAAGCAATAACCTTAACTCCTATGATCACTGCAATAAAAATTATTAGATATTAAAAGAAATATTTTATCTTAAAACCATGTAGATGGTTATTTACATATTATACACTTACTGTATTTAATCATTTAAAATGAATATCTCTATTCCACTTCACTTGCATAGATATATACACAATGATAGTAAGAATATACCCAGAATTTATATTAACACTACATGAATGCTGCCACATCTATATTTAGCCCAAGTGGTTGGAGTGTTTTTAATTTGTATATCCACTTGGTTTCTAATTTTCTCAATTCAAGCAATCTATTTGTTGTTTTTTTCTAATTCAGAATTAACAGAAACGTTCAATATAACTTTCAGGAGTAATTGTGATTCCACATACGTTGTGTATTTGTTACAATGTGGGTGTGGCTTACTTTATGTAGGCCGCACTAAAAGAAAGATCAGACACAGAACGAATGAACACATATATAACATAAAAGAAAAATTTCTCAAACACAGCATTTCAAAATATTTCCTTGATCATCATGGTGGTAATCCCAAATCATTAAAGGTTCAGGTAACTGATTGGGTCCCACCGACAAAACCAAATAGATTGCTTGAATTGAGAAAATTAGAAACCAAGTGGATATACAAATTAAAAACACTCCAACCACTTGGGCTAAATATAGATGTGGCAGCATTCATGTAGTGTTAATATAAATTCTGGGTATATTCTTACTATCATTGTGTATATATCTATGCAAGTGAAGTGGAATAGAGATATTCATTTTAAATGATTAAATACAGAAAGTGTATAATATGTAAATAACCAGCTACATGGTTTTAAGATAAAAATATTTCTTTTAATATCTAATAATTTTTATTGCAGTGATCATAGGAGTTAAGGATATTGCTTCCTTTGCATGTAAAGATGTTTAACACAACAGGAACTTTTGTATCTGGACTCATTATGGTTCCTCCCTTCATGAATAGACCGTTGCGGTATTGTTTGCATGTGTTTTTGTTTTTTCATCGGACGTCCATGATCTACCTTCAGGTTATGAGAATAGCTCATATACACATATAGTTATTTGAGTAATATTGTTTAGTAAGCTTCAGGGGGTCGATCCGATAAAAATCGTCGCCCGCAAAAGCCGGCGACGCCAATATTTACGCTGGTTTGGTATCACATATACGGCGTAACCTAGAAGTTACGCGCGTATATTTCTGCCGTCGCCCGTAGTTTTTTGGGCCATAGGCAGGTATACGAAACCAGCGCAGTTTGGTATCCAATATGCAGCGTAAGGACTTATGTGGCGAAAATGGAGAAATCTTACTCCATTTTCACCTCGCCACCAAAAGCAGCCGTAAGAAGCCTTACACTGACTATTGGAGCCCCGTAACTCCCTAAACTAACTAGAAAAGAAACCTAACACCTAACGCATGCGCAATGTCTAGCTACCTGTCAACCGCGATCCCCCCCCCCCCCGAAATCCCTAATAAAGTTATTAACCCCTAAACCGCCGCTCCCGGACCCCGCCGCCATCTACATAAACTAACCCCCTACTGTGAGCCCCTAAAACCGCCGCAATCTACCTTATCTATCGCCTAATGTGAACCCCTAAAACCGCCGCCATCTACCTTATCTATCCCCTAATCTGACCCCTTACACCGCCGCCACCTATATAAAAATTATTAACCACTAATCTAATCCCCCTATACCGCCACCAGCTATATTAATATTATTAACCCCTAATGTAAGCCCCTTACACCGCCGCCATCTATATTAAAATTATTAACCCCTAATTTAATCTACCTACCCCGCCGCCAGCTATATTATCTATATTAACCCTAAGTATATTATAGTTAATATAGGTATTACATTATATATATTAACTATATTAACCCTCATTATATTAGGGTTAATATAGTTAATATAGTTACTATAGTATTTATATTAACTATATTAACTCTATCTAACCCTAACACCCCTAACTAAATTTATATTAAATTAATCTAATTCATATTATAAACTAAAATATTCCTATTTAAATCTAAATACTTACCTATAAAATAAACCCTAAGATAACTACAATATAATTAATAATTACATTGTAGCTATGTTAGGGTTAATATTTATTTTACAGGTAAATTGTTAATTATTTTAACTAGGTATAATAGCTATTAAATAGTTATGAACTATTTAATATCTACCTAGTTAAAATAATTACCCAATTACCTGTAAAATAAATCCTAACCTAAGTTACAAATACACCTACACTATCAATAAATTAAATAAACTACAAATATCTATCTAAAAATACAATTAAACTAAACTAAATTACAAAAACAAACAAACACTAAATTACAAAAAATAAAAAAAAGATTACAAGATGTTTAAGCTAATTACACCTATTCTAAGCCCCCTAATAAAATAATAAAGCCCCCCAAAATAAAAAAAATTCCCTGCCCTATTCTAAATTAAAAAAAGTTCAAAGCTCTTTACCTTACCAGCCCTTAAAAGGGCCTTTTGTGGGGCATGCCCCAAAGAATTCAGCTCTTTTGCATTTAAAAACATATACAATACCCCCCCCCCATTACAACCCACCACCCACATACCCCTATTCTAAACCCACCCAAACCCCCCTTAAAAAAGCCTAACACTACCCCCCTGAAGATCTCCCTACCTTGTCTTCACCACACCGGGCCGAACTCCTCATCCGATTCGGGCGATGTCTTGCTCCAAGCGGCAAAGAAGAATTCTTCCTCCGGCGACGTCTTCCTCCAAGCGGCAAAGAAGAATTCTTCCTCCGGCAACGTCTTCCTCCAAGCGGCAGCAAAGTCTTCTTCCTTCCGGCAGCATCTTCCATGAAGCGGCATCTTCAATCTTCTTTCTTCGCTCCGCCACCGCTGAGCATCCATCCCGGCCGACGACTGAACGACGAATGAGGTACCTTTAAATGACGTCATCCAAGATACCGTCCGCCGAATTCCGATTGGCTGATAGGATTCTATCAGCCAATCGGAGTTAAGTTAGAAAAATCTGATTGGCTTATTGAATCAGCCAATCAGATTCAAGTTCAATCCGATTGGCTGAACCAATCAGCCATTCGGATTGAACTTGAATCTGATTGGCTGATTCAATCAGCCAATCAGATTTTTCTAACTTAATTCCGCAGATTTCTGGACATCGCTGGTTTGTCAGACTTACGGCACGTTAGCATCTGACGGCGACATATATGGGATAGCTCGAGTTGCGAGCTGAAACTGCGGGCGACGCCGGTTCCCTCGCTTGCGCCGCAAACTGCGATCTATATCGGATCGCGCCCCATGTAAGAAATCACAAACGTATCGTTTTTATATACACAATCTCTAATACATTCATATTATCAGATTCATAAATATAGAGTTCTCTAATGTTAGGAATATTGATACAATGTAGCAAACAGCTCATCTATTCCAATGTGCTACAAACACATAAAGATATCAGTTATTTGAGTATTATCAAGAAACAGTTTTTAAGCCAATAGAATTTTAAACTTATATATGCACTTTTAGTTTTGATTTATGTTGTATAAACAGCAATATGTATTTTGAATTTGTACGCATTATTAGATTGTAAGTTTAGAGTTTTTAATTTGTGCAACATGCAAGTAATTGCGATACAATGTAGCAACACTATACATTTTGGTGTGCAATTTTAGTGAATATGGTCAATTTTTTGTAGGGTCTTTTCTTATCAATTTTTGTTTTAGCATGTTATGATGTTTTTAAGTTTGTTTGTTATTTAATAGTTATGTTCAATACTGGTTTTAACTAATGAATTTGCAAGTTTTATACACGCCCCAGTCTGTCTCACCATGGGCGGACCTAAATCAGGGGATTTTAAAAGCCGAAAAGGCACAATTTTTGAAAATCATTCTCACCTCTTGAAAAAGCCCGACCGTAGATCGGGGTAAACGCGTCGAGGATTATACAGACAGCTGATACCTCTGTGTTCCGGGTCTCACGTTACCTGCAAAAAGGCAATCCGGATGCCTAACAGGTTTTGTAACCGGTGTTCCGTATTCCATCATCGGATTGTGTCAACTAGTACACCAGAGGATTCATCACAATATCGTCTGTTTTACCTACCTGCCTGTTATTTATTATACATCTAGTAAGTGCATTAGTGTGTGGTGTGCACCTATGTAATAAATGATCTTCACTTGAATCGTACCCCATGTGCGCTTCTTTCTTCTTTTTGTTTTGGAAATGGTTAAAAACAACCACTGGAGGAGAATCCCCCCAGTGCATAAAATAAGAAGCTTCCAGGAATGTTCCAATTTTCTGTTGAAGGGTGCAATGATCCAAACCCTTAGATTTGTATTCATATTTATTTCAATTCATGCACTTATTTCCTTGGGTGTCTCATATTTAGCCGAGGTATCTCCTCAAATTCTATTCATATGTACAAATGTGAAATGGAGGGCACTCACAGGTCTTGATTGAATTCAACTGATATTTTTATTATCAATATTGCATCACAAAAGTCGACATTTCGGCTCCACAGTGTGCCTTTTTCAAGACAATCTACAATTGTAATATTTACAAATTAATTAAATGTACAAAACAGTTTTTTATATATACATATAAATGTAAAAACATGCAAAAACACAGATATCATCCCTAACTACTATCTCCTTATTTATACAAAATAATCCATTAAAAAGTTCCAGCTCACCAAGTTATATATACTGTATGTGCAATACCAGACAGTCGCCTAGATTATGAGTTGTGCGTTAGGGTTAAAAAGCAGCGTTGAGAGGTCCTAACGCTGCTTTTTAACGCCCGCTGGTATTACGAGTAGTGATGTCGCAAACCTAAAAATTTGGGTTTGAGAACGGCGGACGCGAACTTCCGCAAAAAATGCGAACTGACGAAACCGGGCGAACCGCCATAGACTTCAATAGGCAGGCGAATTTTAAAACCCACAGGGACTCTTTCTGGCCACAATAGTGATGGAAAAGTTGTTTCAAGGGGACTAACACCTGGACTGTGGCATGCCGGAGGGGGATCCATGGCAAAACTCCCATGGAAAATTACATAGTTGATGCAGAGTCTGGTTTTAATCCATAAAGGGCATAAATCACCTAATATTCCTAAATTGTTTGGAATAACGTGCTTTAAAACATCAGGTATGATGTTGTATCGATCAGGTAGTGTAAGGGTTACGCCCGCTTCACAGTTCGCAGTGTAGGTGATATACCTGCCCTGACCATGCTTTGCAGACCAGGTATCAGTGGTCAGATGGACCCTTGCGCCAACACTGTGTGCCAGATATGCCATTATAGCAGACTTATATGGCTTTGGCGTTGCTTTTTGGTAATTAGAAGGCTGCTAAATGCCACTGCGCACCACACGTGTTTTATGCCCAGCAGTGAAGGGGTTAATTAGGGAGCATGTAGGCAGCTTGTAGAGTTAATTTTAGCTTAAGTGTAGTGTAGTAGATAACCCAAAGTATTGATCTAGGCCCATTTTGGTATATTTCATGCCACCATTTCACCGCCAAATGCGATCAAATTTAAAAAAAACTTAAATTTTTTCGCAATTTTAAGTTTCTCACTGAAATTATTTACAAACAGCTTGTGCAATTATGGCACAAATGGTTGTAAATGCTTCTCTGGGATCCCCTTTGTTCAGAAATAGCAGACATACATGACTTTGGCGTTGCTTTCTGGTAATTGGAAGGCCGCTAAATGCCACTGCATACCACACGTGTATTATGGCTAGCAGTGAAGGGGTTAATTAGGTAGTTTGTAGGGAGCTTGCAGGGTTAATCATAGCTTTAGTGTAGAGATCAGCCTCCCACCTGACACATCAGACCCCCTGATCCCTCCCAAACAGCTCCATTCCCTCCCCCACCCCACAATTGTCCCCGCCATCTTAAGTACTGGCAGAAAGTCTGCCAGTACTAAAATAAAAGGTTTTTAATTTTTTTTTTATTATTTTTTTAGCATATTTACATATGCTGTGGTGTAGCATCCCCCCTTAGCCCCCAACCTCCCTGATCCCCCCCCAAAACAGCTCTCTAACCCTCCCCATCTGCCTTATTGGTGGCCATCTTGGGTACTGGCAGCTGTCTGCTATTATTTCACAGTCAAAAAAGTGTTGTTTTTTTTAAATCTACACTACTGTTACACCAGATATGAGTGGTGGCACTGGGCAAGTGGGCACAGTATACGCTGTGAGCCTGACACACATGCTGGCAGGCAGGCAACTGCAATTAGATTACACAGGAAAAAAAAAAATCAGACTGATGTTCTAGCCCTAAAAAGGGCTTTTTGGGGTGCTGTCCTTACAGCAGAGATCAGATGAGTCCTTCAGGACTGTAGTGGACACTGAATACACTAGCCTAGCTATCGATTTCCCTATTAAATCAGCAGCAGCTACACTGTCCCTCCTCTCACTAAGAATGCAGCTTCCAAATGAATCTAAAATGGAGGCTGTCCAGAAGGTGGGAGGGTCTGGGAGGGAGGGTCTGCTGCTGATTGGCTGTAATGTGTCTTCTGACTGTGAGGTACAGGGTCAAAGTTTACTCAATGATGACGAATAGGGGGCGGATCGAACATCGCATATGTTCGCCCGCCGAGGTGAACGGGAACTATTCGCGACATCACTAATTACGAGTCTTGCAGGTACAGGTGTACCGCTCACTTTTTTTGCCAGACTTGGAAATACCGCAAATCCACTTACGTAAATTGCGTATCCTATTTTTTCAATGGGACTTGCATAGCGCCGGTATTACGAGTCTGACAAAAAGTGAGCGGTACACCCTCTTCTGTCAAGCCTGGTACCGCATTTTAAAGTCAGTAGTTAAGAGTTTTATGGTACAACGCCGTAGCATAAAACTCTTAACTAAAGTTGCTAAAAAGTACACTAACACCCATAAACTACCTATTAACCCCTAAACCGAGGCCACCCCACATCGCAAACACTAAAATAAATATTTTAACCCCTAATTTGCGAACCATACAACGCCCCACTATAATAAATATTTAACCCCTAAACCGCCACACTCCCGCCTCGCAAACAGTTAAATATTATTAACCCCTAATCTGCCGTCCCTAACATCTTCGCCACCTACCTACATTTATTAACCCCTAATCTGCCACCCCAACGTCGCTGCCACTATATTAAAGTTATTAACCCCTAAACTTAAGTCTAACCCTAACCCTAACACCCCCTAACTTAAATATAATTTAAATAAATCTAAATAAAAATACTATTATTAAACAAATTATTCCTATTTAAAACTAAATACTTACCTATAAAATAAACCCTAAGCTAGCTACAATATAACTAATAGTTACATTGTAGCTAGCTTAGGGTTTATTTTTATTTTACAGACAAGTTTGTATTAATTTTAAAGTACCTGTAAAATAAAACCTAACCTAAGTTACAATTACACCTAACACTACACTACAATTAAATTATTTCCCTAAATTAAATACAATTAAATACAATTAAATAAAATTATCTAAAGTACTAAAAACAAACAAACACTAAATTACAGAAAATAATAAACAAATAATAATAAACAAATTGTTATTAAGAAAGATAACACTGTGGAGGATGAGCACATTAACTTTATTACTACTTTTGATACAGTGGGACATATTTATCAAGGTCTGTCAGACCTGATCCGACACTGCGGATCAGGTCCGCCAGACCTCGCTGAATACGGCGAGCAATACGCTCGCCGTATTCAGCATTGCACCAGCAGCTCACAAGAATGACGCCGCCCCCTGCAGACTCGCGGCCAATGGGCCACCAGCAGGGGGTGTCAATCAACCCGATCGTACTCGATCGGGTTGTATTGTGGCGATATGTGTCCGCCTGCTCAGAGACCTGGTTAAAATCCAATAAAAAAGGTTGCTTTAGATGTGGGGATTGTGTCACATGTGACAGTATGTTGAAAGGTGATACATTTCAGCACCCACATACTAACAAACGATACAAGATCAATTACAGACTGTCCTGCACAAGTACCCATGTAATCTACATTCTGATTTGCCTGTGCTCCCTTGTATATGTAGGTAAGACGGTCACCACCTTCCGGGAAAGGATAGCTAACCATCGCTGTGCGATCAGGGAGGCTCTTGTGAAAGGGGACTCTGACCAGCCAGTTGCACGCCACTTTGTCCGCTGTAGGCATAATGTTTCTAGTTTAAGAACTATGCTAATCGACCAGGTGCCACCACTGACAAGAGGAGGCAATAGGGGCAATCAGTTATTAAGATTGGAAACCAGATGGATCTACACACTTGATACCATAGCACCAAAAGGGTTGAATACAATCTTGGACTTTGGACCATTTTACGCAGGGAATTGAGATGCATTTGCCCGTTGCATAATATATCCCAAATTAACTCATGGATGTTCCTCATACCTTCAATGAGAGAAAAGAAGAGCGTAGGCACCAGATGGTTTTTCAAAAATGCAAATGTCCTTTATTCAGGTGATAAAATGCAATGCAACAACGGATGCTAGGAAAAGCATAAACCTCAGGGCTTAGGTGGAGAAGTGGTCACCCACGTACCCTATTGCTGACATGTTTCGGCAAAAGCCGTAATCATAGCTACAGGGTAAGAGTTATGCCTGCCTTATAAAAGAACAGATCACCTGTGATAGGTTAAAAACAAAATTGTTACGTGGTTGATACACACCTCCACCTATAGGTCAAATTGTATATTTACACTGCCCTGTATGGAAATTAACTCCTTATAACCCACTTAAGCACATGAGGACAGTTTATTTGTTTTCATAATAACCAAAGAGCCTTCAATGAAATGGTTCAATATATATCTTGTTATTATGTACTACTTTATGTGAAAACATAGCTAGTTTAGCAAAAATCATATATATCTGCTTGCTTACTTAGCATTTTGTGCAGATGTACCATTACAAAAATCGTTGGCTCATGGTTCCTCATACCTTGACCAGTGTCACTGTCCATCAATATGAGACTAATTTCTAACTGACTAAGTCCTCAGATATTTGGGGTTTCTACCATACTTTTCGATGTATGAATGGTTAATGAACATATAGTGACACATAGTAAAAATCTTTTTTAGTAATGTTGTCATTTTTATGTAATGAAATAATATTGTTGCAACCCATATATAACCAGTTTTGAACCATCCTATCATGTATATATGTATAGCTGTATATAATATGTATGTCTAGTAGTTATTTGTTCTGGCACATTAAGTAACATTTTATATTGTTTTTAGATTTATATTTAGTCGTGTATTACTCTATTTGGCATTTCCATTTCTATTACATTTTATTATGTGACATAGGATGACCAAATATAGTAAGTGGAGGCGCCGCTTTAATGGATGTTTATCTATTGTGTTTTGACAAGAGACCGATACCGCTGTTCATTGGTAAGAATTCTGACAGGTCTCCTCTACGCTCCTTTGCGAGTATACGTCAAGGCGTGACACACGCTGATGACGTCATTGCCCCTCGACACTGTACGCGGGCCGTGATTGCGGCTTGGCGTTCTAAGGAGACTACACACATGGTTATTTAAGGTGAAGGGTTAGGGAGTTTGGTATACAGCTTTGTATTTGTTTCATTGCTGTATCAAGCATTTGACAAAGGGGACGTAATGTTCCCGAAACGTTATGCTTTTTAATGTAATATATTAAATGTTATGTTTTATACTATTTCCAGTGAGTGCCTTTTTTTTCACTCTTTTCATTTTGGATATTTTTCTGAGAGTGCACCCTGGAGGCTGATATTGGATTATGGAGTGCCTATTCTACTGACTTTGGTTGATATATATATATATATATATATATATATATATATATATATATATATATATATATATATATATATATATATATATATATATACACATACATATAGCTATTTTTATACATATAGATATTTATATACACATACATATAGATATTTATATACACATACATATAGATATTTATATACATATAGATATTTATATACATATAGATATTTATATACACATACATATAGATATTTATATACACATACATATAGATATTTATATACACATACATATAGATATTTATATACATATAGACATTTATATACACATACATATAGATATTTATATACATATAGATATTTATATACATATAGATATTTATATACACATACATATAGATATTTATATACATATAGATATTTATATACACATACATATAGATATTTATATACACATACATATAGATATTTATATACATATAGATATTTATATACACATACATATAGCTATTTTTATACATATAGATATTTATATACACATACATATAGATATTTATATACACATACATATAGATATTTATATACATATAGATATTTATATACACATACATATAGATATTTATATACACATACATATAGATATTTATATACATATAGATATTTATATACATATAGATATTTATATACATATAGATATTTATATACACATACATATAGATATTTATATACACATACATATAGATATTTATATACACATACATATAGATATTTATATACATATAGATATTTATATACATATAGATATTTATATACATATAGATATTTATATACACATACATATAGATATTTATATACACATACATATAGATATTTATATACATATAGATATTTATATACACATACATATAGATATTTATATACACATACATATAGATATTTATATACACATACATATAGATATTTATATACACATACATATAGATATTTATATACATATAGATATTTATATACACATACATATAGATATTTATATACATATAGATATTTATATACACATACATATAGATATTTATATACATATAGATATTTATATACACATACATATAGATATTTATATACACATACATATAGATATTTATATACACATACATATAGATATTTATATACACATACATATAGATATTTATATACATATAGATATTTATATACATATAGATATTTATATACATATAGATATTTATATACATATAGATATTTATATACACATACATATAGATATTTATATACACATACATATAGATATTTATATACACATACATATAGATATTTATATACACATACATATAGATATTTATATACACATACATATAGATATTTATATACATATAGATATTTATATACACATACATATAGATATTTATATACACATACATATAGATATTTATATACATATAGATATTTATATACACATACATATAGATATTTATATACATATAGATATTTATATACACATACATATAGATATTTATATACACATACATATAGATATTTATATACACATACATAAAGATATTTATATACATATAGATATTTATATACATATAGATATTTATATACATATAGATATTTATATACACATACATATAGATATTTATATACATATAGATATTTATATACACATACATATAGATATTTATATACATATAGATATTTATATACATATAGATATTTATATACACATACATATAGATATTTATATACACATACATATAGATATTTATATACATATAGATATTTATATACATATAGATATTTATATACACATACATATAGATATTTATATACACATACATATAGATAGTTATATACACATACATATAGATATTTATATACATATAGATATTTATATACACATACATTAATGTATCTCTATGTTAAATCACTTTGCAGCATTTTTTTTCTAACACTTGAACCTCACATCTTTGAGCCCTTATAACATCATCTAATAAAAAATATTTAAAAAAATATTGCACAAAAAAAGTTGTGTACCTGTACTTTGTAATGTATTTGTGATGTGTTTTGTGACACTAAACCAGAGCTCTGAGGTCGCGCTAACCCGAAGCGCATTAAATGCAATCACCTGGGGCCCGATCCGATATGCAGCGTCGCCCGCAAAAGCCGGCGACGCAGAAATTTGCGCTGGTTTGGTATCCTATATACGGCGTAACCTAGAAGTTACGCTCGTATATTTCTGCCTTCGCCCGTAGTTTTTTGGGCCATAGGCAGGTATGGTATCCAATATACAGCGTAAGGAGAAATCTTACTCCATTTTCACCTCGCCACAAAATGCAGCCGTAGTAAGCCTTACACTGTCTATTGGAGCCCCGTAACTCCCTAAACTACCTGCTAAATAAACCTAACACATAACGCATGCGCAATGTCTATCTACATGTCAACCGCCGCAAGCTACATTACATACCCCCTAATGTGAGTCCCTTACACCGCCGCCATCTACCTTACCTACCCCCTAAAGTGAGCCCCTACCCCGCCGCCATCTATCTTACCTACCCCCTAAAGTGAGCTCCTACCCCGCCGCCATCTATCTTACCTACCCCCTAAAGTGAGCCCCTACCCCGCCGCCATCTATCTTACCTACCCCCTAAAGTGAGCTCCTACCCCGCCGCCATCTATCTTACCTACCCCCTAAAGTGAGCCCCTACCCCGCCGCCATCTATCTTACCTACCCCCTAAAGTGAGCCCCTTACACTGCCGCCATCTATTTTAAAAATATTAACCCCTAATTTAATCCCCCTACACCGCCGCCAGCTATATTAACTATATTAACCCTAATTATATTAGGGTTAATATAGTTATTATATTATATATATTAACTATATCAACCCTAATTATATTAGGGTTAACATAGTTATTATATTATATATATTAACTATATCAACCCTAATTATATTAGGGTTAATATAGTTATTATATTATATATATTAACTATATCAACCCTAATTATATTAGGGTTAACATAGTTAATATCGTTATTATAATATATATATATATTAAGTATAATAACCCTATCTAACTCTAACATCCCTAACTAAATTCTTATTAAAATTGATCTAATTAATATTATTAATTAAAATATTCCTATTTAAATCTAAATACTTACCTATAAAATAAACCCTAAGATAGCTACAATGTAATTAATAATTACATTGTAGCTATTTTAGGGTTTATATTTATTTTACAGGTAAATTGGTAATTATTTTAACTAGGTAGCTATTAAATAGTTATTAACTATTTAATAGCTATTGTACCTAGTTAAAATAAATACCAAGTTACCTGTAAAATAAATATAAACCCTAAAATAGCTACAATGTAATTATTAATTACATTGTAGCTATCTTAGGGTTTATTTTATAGGTAAGTATTTAGATTTAAATAGGAATATTTTAATTAATAATATTAATTAGATCTATTTTAATAAAAATTTAGTTAGGGATGTTAGAGTTAGATAGGGTTATTATACTTAATATATAGATATATATTATAATAACGATATTAACTATATTAACCCTAATATAATTAGGGTTGATATAGTTAATATATATAATATAATAACGATATTAACTATATTAACCCTAATATAATTAGGGTTGATATAGTTAATATATATAATATAATAACTATATTAACTATATTAACCCTAATATAATTAGGGTTAATATAGTTAATATAGCTGGCAGCGGTGTAGGGGGATTAAATTAGGGGTTAATATTTTTAAAATAGATGGCGGCGGTGTAAGGGGCTCACTTTAGGGGGTAGGTAAGATAGATGGGGGCGGGGTAGGGGCTCACTTAAGGGGGTAGGTAAGATAGATGGCGGCAAGGTAGGGGCTCACTTTAGGGGGTAGGTAAGATAGATGGCGGCGGGGTAGGGGCTCACTTTAGGGGGTATGCAATGTAGCTTGCGACGGTGTAGGGGGATCACATTACTGGGTTATAGATTTAATATAGCTGGCGGCGGGGTCCGGGAGCGGCGGTTTAGGGGTTAATATATTTTTTATTGTTAGGATAGTGAGGGGGGATAGCGGATAGAGGGTTAGACGTGTCGGGCTATGTTTAGGAGGCGTGTTAGACAGTACGGGGGATTTAATAACTTTAGTCAGGTTTTGTAGGCGCCGGCAGTTTCTAAAGTGCCGTAAGTCACTGTCGACTCCAGAAATTTGTGCTTATGCAGATTTCTGGACATCGCTGGTTTATCCGATTTACGGCGCTTTAGCCTCTGACGGCTCCGTATATAGGATAGCTCGAGTTGCGAGCTGAAACTGCGGGCGGCGGGGGTTCCCTCGCTTGCGACGCAAACTACGATCTTTATCGGATTGCGCCCCCGATCGCAATTAAAGTTAGTTTCAACCTGTAATACGAGCAAAAACCCGATGCAAGCAGCCGCAATAAACCACTTTTTGCTTGCGTGTAACTAATGCGTCACTCGTTATCTTGCCTTGTGTTCTGTATTGAGTAGATTATCTATTGCACACTGCTTAGCAGCTGACTGGTGAGACACATTAACATAGAAATCTGATAACAACAGAGCGTGATAAGTTAAGTTCTCTTTATCATTTTCCTGCCCTGGCTCACATCTGATGTGCAGTTATGGCAGCGAGATACTGATCTACGTTAACTCAAGTGCGCATGTAACTACAGGCCATATAGAAGTGTATTTAGTCCATATCTGTCGGTCATAGACAGATATACTGTATATAAACAAACCTACATACTTATCCACTGTATAAAACCCCGGGGCAGGTGCCGGAGAACCTGGGTGACATAGCAGCAAAGTTGTATTTTTCACCAGTAAGTCTATATGTTTATTTGTTCAGGTCTCAATGTCTCAGTCTAAGGTGGCAACTCAAGAACCATCAGCCCTCCACAAAAATGTGTGCACAGTCAAATATAGATGAGATGGCATCAGAGTTCTGATACTCCTGCCAGATATTTGCCCACTTAGGAACTGAGCTCAGACCCCATTGGCAGCAGCCTCTGCTAGTTATATACCCAGATCAGACAAATCACTCTGCAGTCACCAGATGGTACCTCAGGTCAGACCCCATTGGCATCAGCCTCTGCTAGTTATATACCCAGATCAGACAGATTGCTCTGCAGTCACCAGATGGTACCTCAGGTCAGACCACATTGGCATCAGCCTCTGCTAGTTATATACCCAGATCAGACAGATTGCTCTGCAGTTACCAGATGGTACCTCGGGTCAGACCCCATTGGCAGCAGCCTCTGCTAGTTATATACCCAGATCAGACAGATTGCTCTGCAGTTACCAGATGATACCTCGGGTCAGACCCCATTGGTAGCAGCTTCTGCTAGTTATATACCCAGATCAGACAGATTGCTCTGCAGTTACCAGATGGTACCTCAGGTCAGAACCCATTGGTAGCAGCTTCTGCTAGTTATATACCCAGATCAGACAAATCACTCTGCAGTCACCAGATGGTACCTCAGGTCAGACCCCATTGGCATCAGCCTCTGCTAGTTATATACCCAGATCAGACAGATTGCTCTGCAGTCACCAGATGGTACCTCAGGTCAGACCACATTGGCATCAGCCTCTGCTAGTTATATACCCAGATCAGACAAATCACTCTGCAGTCACCAGATGGTACCTCAGGTCAGACCCCATTGGTAGCAGCCTCTGCTAGTTATATACCCTGATCAGACAGATTGCTCTGCAGTCACCAGATGGTACCTCAGGTCAGACCACATTGGTAGCAGCCTCTGCTAGTTATATACCCAGATCAGACAGATTGCTCTGCAGTCACCAGATGGTACCTCAGGTCAGACCACATTGGTAGCAGCCTCTGCTAGTTATATACCCAGATCAGACAGATTGCTCTGCAGTTACCAGAGGGTACCTCTGGTCAGACCCCATTGGCAGCAGCCTCTGCTAGTTATATACCCAGATCAGACAAATCACTCTGCAGTCACCAGATGGTACCTCAGGTCAGACCCCATTGGTAGCAGCCTCTGCTAGTTATATACCCAGATCAGACAAATCACTCTGCAGTCACCAGATGGTACCTCAGGTCAGACCACATTGGTAGCAGCCTCTGCTAGTTATATACCCAGATCAGACAAATCACTCTGCAGTCACCAGATGGTACCTCAGGTCAGACCCCATTGGCATCAGCCTCTGCTAGTTATATACCCAGATCAGACAGATTGCTCTGCAGTCACCAGATGGTACCTCAGGTCAGACCCCATTGGCAGCAGCCTCTGCTAGTTATATACCCAGATCAGACAGATTGCTCTGCAGTTACCAGATGGTACCTCGGGTCAGACCCCATTGGCAGCAGCCTCTGCTAGTTATATACCCAGATCAGACAGATTGCTCTGCAGTTACCAGATGGTACCTCGGGTCAGACCCCATTGGCAGCAGCCTCTGCTAGTTATATACCCAGATCAGACAGATTGTTCTACAGTTATAATATGATACCTCAGGTCAGACCACATTGGCAGCAGCCTCTGCTAGTTATATACCCAGATCAGACAGATTGTTCTGCAGTTACCAGATGGTACCTTGGGTCAGACCACATTGGCAGCAGCCTCTGCTAGTTATATACCCAGATCAGACAGATTGCTCTGCAGTTACCAGAGGGTACCTCGGGTCAGACCCCATTGGCAGCAGCCTCTGCTAGTTATATACCCAGATCAGACAGATTGCTCTGCAGTTACCAGAGGGTACCTCGGGTCAGACCCCATTGGCATCAGCCTCTGCTAGTTATATACCCAGATCACACAGATTGCTCTGCAGTTACCAGATGGTACCTCGGGTCAGACCCCATTGGCAGCAGCCTCTGCTAGTTATATACCCAGATCAGACAGATTGCTCTGCAGTTACCAGATGGTACCTCAGGTCAGACCACATTGGCATCAGCCTCTGCTAGTTATATACCCAGATCAGACAGATTGCTCTGCAGTTACCAGATGGTACCTCAGGTCAGAACCCATTGGTAGCAGCTTCTGCTAGTTATATACCCAGATCAGACAAATCACTCTGCAGTCACCAGATGGTACCTCAGGTCAGACCCCATTGGCATCAGCCTCTGCTAGTTATATACCCAGATCACACAGATTGCTCTGCAGTTACCAGATGGTACCTCAGATCAGACCCCATTGGTAGCAGCCTCTGCTAGTTATATACCCAGATCAGACAGATTGCTCTGCAGTCACCAGATGGTACCTCAGGTCAGACCCCATTGGCAGCAGCCTCTGCTAGTTATATACCCAGATCAGACAGATTGCTCTGCAGTTACCAGATGGTACCTCGGGTCAGACCCCATTGGCAGCAGCCTCTGCTAGTTATATACCCAGATCAGACAGATTGCTCTGCAGTTACCAGATGGTACCTCGGGTCAGACCCCATTGGCAGCAGCCTCTGCTAGTTATATACCCAGATCAGACAGATTGTTCTACAGTTATAATATGGTACCTCAGGTCAGACCACATTGGCAGCAGCCTCTGCTAGTTATATACCCAGATCAGACAGATTGTTCTGCAGTTACCAGATGGTACCTTGGGTCAGACCACATTGGCAGCAGCCTCTGCTAGTTATATACCCAGATCAGACAGATTGCTCTGCAGTTACCAGAGGGTACCTCGGGTCAGACCCCATTGGCAGCAGCCTCTGCTAGTTATATACCCAGATCAGACAGATTGCTCTGCAGTTACCAGAGGGTACCTCGGGTCAGACCCCATTGGCATCAGCCTCTGCTAGTTATATACCCAGATCAGACAGATTGCTCTGCAGTTACCAGATGGTACCTCAGGTCAGACCACATTGGCATCAGCCTCTGCTAGTTATATACCCAGATCAGACAGATTGCTCTGCAGTTACCAGATGGTACCTCAGGTCAGAACCCATTGGTAGCAGCTTCTGCTAGTTATATACCCAGATCAGACAAATCACTCTGCAGTCACCAGATGGTACCTCAGGTCAGACCCCATTGGCATCAGCCTCTGCTAGTTATATACCCAGATCAGACAGATTGCTCTGCAGTTACCAGATGGTACCTCAGATCAGACCCCATTGGTAGCAGCCTCTGCTAGTTATATACCCAGATCAGACAGATTGCTCTGCAGTTACCAGATGGTACCTCGGGTCAGACCCCATTGGCAGCAGCCTCTGCTAGTTATATACCCAGATCAGACAGATTGCTCTGCAGTTACCAGATAGTACCTCGGGTCAGACCCCATTGGCAGCAGCCTCTGCTAGTTATATACCCAGATCAGACAGATTGTTCTGCAGTTACCAGATGGTAACTCAGGTCAGACCACATTGGCATCAGCCTCTGCTAGTTATATACCCAGATCAGACAGATTGCTCTGCAGTTACCAGATGGTACCTCAGGTCAGACCACATTGGTAGCAGCCTCTGCTAGTTATATACCCAGATCAGACAAATCACTCTGCAGTCACCAGATGGTACCTCAGGTCAGACCCCATTGGCATCAGCCTCTGCTAGTTATATACCCAGATCAGACAGATTGCTCTGCAGTCACCAGATGGTACCTCAGGTCAGACCCCATTGGCAGCAGCCTCTGCTAGTTATATACCCAGATCAGACAGATTGCTCTGCAGTTACCAGATGGTACCTCGGGTCAGACCCCATTGGCAGCAGCCTCTGCTAGTTATATACCCAGATCAGACAGATTGCTCTGCAGTTACCAGATGGTACCTCGGGTCAGACCCCATTGGCAGCAGCCTCTGCTAGTTATATACCCAGATCAGACAGATTGTTCTACAGTTATAATATGGTACCTCAGGTCAGACCACATTGGCAGCAGCCTCTGCTAGTTATATGCCCAGATCAGACAGATTGTTCTGCAGTTACCAGATGGTACCTTGGGTCAGACCACATTGGCAGCAGCCTCTGCTAGTTATATACCCAGATCAGACAGATTGCTCTGCAGTTACCAGAGGGTACCTCGGGTCAGACCCCATTGGCAGCAGCCTCTGCTAGTTATATACCCAGATCAGACAGATTGCTCTGCAGTTACCAGAGGGTACCTCGGGTCAGACCCCATTGGCATCAGCCTCTGCTAGTTATATACCCAGATCACACAGATTGCTCTGCAGTTACCAGATGGTACCTCGGGTCAGACCCCATTGGCAGCAGCCTCTGCTAGTTATATACCCAGATCAGACAGATTGCTCTGCAGTTACCAGATGGTACCTCAGGTCAGACCACATTGGCATCAGCCTCTGCTAGTTATATACCCAGATCAGACAGATTGCTCTGCAGTTACCAGATGGTACCTCAGGTCAGAACCCATTGGTAGCAGCTTCTGCTAGTTATATACCCAGATCAGACAAATCACTCTGCAGTCACCAGATGGTACCTCAGGTCAGACCCCATTGGCATCAGCCTCTGCTAGTTATATACCCAGATCAGACAGATTGCTCTGCAGTTACCAGATGGTACCTCAGATCAGACCCCATTGGTAGCAGCCTCTGCTAGTTATATACCCAGATCAGACAGATTGCTCTGCAGTTACCAGATGGTACCTCGGGTCAGACCCCATTGGCAGCAGCCTCTGCTAGTTATATACCCAGATCAGACTGATTGCTCTGCAGTTACCAGATGGTACCTCGGGTCAGACCCCATTGGCAGCAGCCTCTGCTAGTTATATACCCAGATCAGACAGATTGTTCTGCAGTTACCAGATGGTACCTCAGGTCAGACCACATTGGCATCAGCCTCTGCTAGTTATATACCCAGATCAGACAGATTGCTCTGCAGTTACCAGATGGTACCTCAGGTCAGACCCCATTGGTAGCAGCCTCTGCTAGTTATATACCCAGATCAGACAAATCACTCTGCAGTTACTAGATGGTACCTCAGATCAGACCCCATTGGCAGCAGCCTCTGCTAGTTATATACCCAGATCAGACAGATTGTTCTGCAGTTACCAGATGGTAGCTCAGGTCAGACCACATTGGCATCAGCCTCTGCTACCTATATACCCAGATCAGACAGATTGCTCTGCAGTTACCAGATGGTACCTCAGATCAGACCCCATTGGTATCAGCCTCTGCTAGTTATATACCCAGATCAGACATATTGCTCTGCAGTTACCAGAGGGTACCTCGGGTCAGACCCCATTGGCAGCAGCCTCTGCTAGTTATATACCCAGATCAGACAGATTGCTCTGCAGTTACCAGAGGGTACCTCGGGTCAGACCCCATTGGCAGCAGCCTCTGCTAGTTATATACCCAGATCAGACAGATTGCTCTGCAGTTACCAGAGGGTACCTCAGGTCAGACCCCATTGGTCTCAGCCTCTGCTAGTTATATACCCAGATCAGACAGATTGTTCTACAGTTATAAGATGGTACCTCAGGTCAGACCACATTGGCAGCAGCCTCTGCTAGTTATATACCCAGATCAGACAGATTGTTCTGCAGTTACCAGATGGTACCTCAGGTCAGACCACATTGGCAGCAGCCTCTGCTAGTTATATACCCAAATCAGACAGATTGCTCTGCAGTTACCAGATGGTACCTCGGGTCAGACCCCATTGGCAGCAGCCTCTGCTAGTTATATACCCAGATCAGACAGATTGCTCTGCAGTTACCAGATGGTACCTCAGGTCAGACCCCATTGGCAGCAGCCTCTGCTAGTTATATACCCAGATCAGACAGATTGTTCTGCAGTTACCAGATGGTACCTCAGGTCAGACCACATTGGCATCAGCTTCTGCTAGTTATATACCCAGATCAGACAGATTGCTCTGCAGTCACCAGATGGTACCTCAGGTCAGACCCCATTGGTAGCAGCCTCTGCTAGTTATATACCCAGATCAGACAAATCACCCTGCAGTTACCAGATGGTACCTCAGGTCAGACCACATTGGCATCAGCCTCTGCTAGTTATATACCCAGATCAGACAGATTGCTCTGCAGTCACCAGATGGTACCTCAGGTCAGACCACATTGGCATCAGCCTCTGCTAGTTATATACCCTGATCAGACAGATTGCTCTGCAGTTATCAGATGGTACCTCAGGTCAGACCCCATTGGCATCAGCTTCTGCTAGTTATATACCCAGATCAGACAGATTGCTCTGCAGTTATCAGATGGTACCTCGGGTCAGACCCCATTGGCAGCAGCCTCTGCTAGTTATATACCCAGATCAGACAGATTGCTCTGCAGTTACCAGATGGTACCTCAGATCAGACCCCATTGGTAGCAGCCTCTGCTAGTTATATACCCAGATCAGACAAATCACTCTGCAGTTACCAGATGCTCAGATGGTACCTCAGGTCAGACCCTATTGGTCACAACCCTTGCCCATACTGAGCCCCAAATTAGACCAATCCTGTTTCTCATGTTTGTTTGTTTGACCCGCAGGTAAGATCCCATCTAAATCGGGGCCCACCCAATCACATTGTTCTAACAGCCATCTAACTGTATTTAAACAGACATGAAACACCACTTACTTTTGTGTAAAATTTCTTATTTGTCTCACGTTACCTAAAGATGCCAAAAAGCTAATTCCGTAACCTAGGTTTAAAAATGCTGCAAATAATTTCTTGTTGCTTCTCTAGGGGGTGTGACAAGTCCACGCTTTACAAAACAGCAACAAGTGTTTAAAAAGAAACTATATGACAATATTTACTGTTCCTTGAATGCATCTTATGTTACAGCAAACAAGATCCGCTATCTGCGCTCGTGTAATCTATTTCTCGCTATTGTCGCTGCATGACTGTAAATAAATGCTGCTCATTAAACTTGTAGAAGCATTAATGTTCCACCTAATAGATTTGCATTCATTCAAGAGTCTTTTTCCATAGACTGAGGAGTCTTCTTTAATGGCAACTTTACTCTTCAAACTTTTATTCCAAAGTTGTCTTTAAGGAACCTCTATGACAACAGCACAGAGAAAGTTACTGTAATACAAGATTTGTGCTTATTTCTTATTAAGCAAATGGGTGAAGGAAAGATTTGGCTTTTCCTGCCCCTGTGATCACTAGGAAAGTACTGTGTATAGTGTGTTTGTCTTGTGTACAAGGGCATCTAGGGTGCAGGTATGTGTACAAGGGCATCTAGGGTGCAGGTATGTGTACAAGGGCATCTAGGGTGCAGGTATGTGTACAGGGGCATCTAGGGTGCAGGTATGTGTACAGGGGCATCTAGGGTGCAGGTATGTGTACAAGGGCATCTAGGGTACAGGCATGTGTACAGGGGCATCTAGGGTGCAGGTATGTGTACAAGGGCATCTAGGGTGCAGGCATGTGTACAGGGGCATCTAGGGTGCAGGTATGTGTACAAGGGCATCTAGGGTGCAGGCATGTGTACAGGGGCATCTAGGGTGCAGGTATGTGTACAGGGGCATCTAGGGTGCAGGTATGTGTACAAGGGCATCTAGGGTGCAGGCATGTGTACAGGGGCATCTAGGGTGCAGGCATGTGTACAATGCATCTAGGGTGCAGGTATGTGTACAGGGGCATCTAGGGTGCAGGTACGTGTACAAGGGCATCTAGGGTGCATGTATGTGTACAGGGGCATCTAGGGTGCAGGTATGTGTACAAGGGCATCTAGGGTGCAGGTATGTGTACAAGGGCATCTAGGGTGCAGGCATGTGTACAACTGCAACTGCATCTAGGGTGCAGGTATGTGTACAAGGGCATCTAGGGTGCAGGTATGTGTACAGGGGCATCTAGGGTGCAGGTATGTGTACAAGGGCATCTAGGGTGCAGGTATGTGTACAAGGGCATCTAGGGTGCAGGTATGTGTACAAGGGCATCTAGGGTGCAGGTATGTGTACAAGGGCATCTAGGGTGCAGTTATGTGTACAAGGGCATCTAGGGTGCAGGTATGTGTACAAGAGCATCTAGGGTGCAGGCATGTGTACAATGGCATCTAGGGTGCAGGCATGTGTACAGGGGCATCTAGGGTGCAGGCATGTGTACAAGGGCATCTAGGGTGCAGGCATGTGTACAGGGGCATCTAGGGTGCAGGTATGTGTACAAGGGGATCTAGGGTGCAGGTGTGTGTACAGGGGCATCTAGGGTGCAGGTATGTGTACAGGGGCATCTAGGGTAAAGGTATGTGTACAAGGGCATCTAGGTTGCAGGCATGTGTACAGGGGCATCTAGGGTGCAGGCATGTGTACAGGGGCATCTAGGGTGCAGGTATGTGTAAAGGGGCATCTTGGGTGCAGGTATGTGTACAGGGGGATCTAGGGTGCAGGTATGTGTACAGCGGGATCTAGGGTGCAGGTATGTGTACAGGGGGATCTAGGGTGCAGGTATGTGTACAGGGGCATCTAGGGTGCAGGTATGTGTACAGGGGCATCTAGGGTGCAGGTATGTGTACAGGGGGATCTAGGGTGCAGGTATGTGTACAAGGGCATCTAGGGTGCAGGTATGTGTACAGGGGGATCTAGGGTGCAGGTATGTGTACAGGGGCATCTAGGGTGCAGGTATGTGTACAGGGGGATCTAGGGTGCAGGTATGTGTACAAGGGCATCTAGGGTGCAGGTATGTGTACAAGGGCATCTAGGGTGCAGGCATGTGTACAGGGGCATCTAGGGTGCAGGCATGTGTACAGGGGCATCTAGGGTGCAGGTATGTGTACAGGGGGATCTAGGGTGCAGGTATGTGTACAGGGGCATCTAGGGTAAAGGTATATGTGCAAGGGCATCTAGGGTGCAGGCATGTGTACAGGGGCATCTAGGGTGCAGGTATGTGTACAGGGGGATCTAGGGTGCAGGTATGTGTACGGGGGGATCTAGGGTGCAGGTATGTGTACAAGGGCATCTAGGGTGCAGGTATGTGTACAGGGGGATCTAGGGTGCAGGTATGTGTACAAGGGCACCTAGGGTGCAGGTATGTGTACAGGGGCATCTATGGTGCAGGCATGTGTACAGGGGCATCTATGGTGCAGGCATGTGTACAGGGGCATCTAGGGTGCAGGTATGTGTACAGGGGGATCTAGGGTGCAGGTATGTGTACAAGGGCATCTAGGGTGCAGGTATGTGTACAGGGGCATCTAGGGTGCAGGTATATGTACAGGGCCATCTAGGGTGCAGGCATGTGTACAGGGGCATCAAGGGTGCAGGCATGTGTACAGGGGCATCTATGGTGCAGGCATGTGCACAGGGGCATCTATGGTGCAGGCATGTGTACAGGGGCATCTATGGTGCAGGCATGTGTACAGGGGGATCTAGGGTGCAGGCATGTGTACAGGGGGATCTAGGGTGCAGGCATGTGTACAGGGGCATCTATGGTGCAGGCATGTGTACAGGGGCATCTATGGTGCAAGCATGTGTACAGGGGGATCTAGGGTGCAAGTATGTGTACAGGGGGATCTAGGGTGCAGGTATGTGTACAGGGGCATCTATGGTGCAGGCATGTGTACAGGGGGATCTAGGGTGCAGGCATGTGTACAGGGGGATCTAGGGTGCAGGCATGTGTACAGGGGGATCTAGGGTGCAGGCATGTGTACAGGGGCATCTATGGTGCAGGCATGTGTACAGGGGCATCTATGGTGCAAGCATGTATACAGGGGGATCTAGGGTGCAGGTATGTGTACAGGGGCATCTAGGGTGCAGGTATGTGTACAGGGGGATCTAGGGTGCAGGTATGTGTACAGGGGCATCTAGGGTGCAGGTATGTGTACAGGGGCATCTAGGGTGCAGGTATGTGTACAGGGGGATCTAGGGTGCAGGTATGTGTACAAGGGCATCTAGGGTGCAGGTATGTGTACAGGGGGATCTAGGGTGCAGGTATGTGTACAGGGGCATCTAGGGTGCAGGTATGTGTACAGGGGGATCTAGGGTGCAGGTATGTGTACAGGGGCATCTAGGGTGCAGGTATGTGTACAGGGGGATCTAGGGTGCAGGTATGTGTACAGGGGCATCTAGGGTGCAGGTATGTGTACAGGGGGATCTAGGGTGCAGGTATGTGTACAAGGGCATCTAGGGTGCAGGTATGTGTACAGGGGGATCTAGGGTGCAGGCATGTGTACAGGGGCGTCTATGGTGCAGGCATGTGTACAGGGGCGTCTATGGTGCAGGCATGTGTATAGGGGCGTCTATGGTGCAGACATGTGTACAGGGGCATCTATGGTGCAGGCATGTGTACAGGGGGATCTAGGGTGCAGGTATGTGTACAGGGGCATCTAGGGTGCAGGCATGTGTACAGGGGCATATAGGGTGCAGGTATGTGTACAGGGGGATCTAGGGTGCAGGTATGTGTACAAGGGCATCTAGGGTGCAGGTATGTGTACAGGGGGATCTAGGGTGCAGGTATGTGTACAAGGGCATCTAGGGTGCAGGTATGTGTACAGGGGCATCTATGGTGCAGGCATGTGTACAGGGGCATCTATGGTGCAGGCATGTGTACAGGGGCATCTAGGGTGCAGGTATGTGTACAGGGGGATCTAGGGTGCAGGTATGTGTACAAGGGCATCTAGGGTGCAGGTATGTGTACAGGGGCATCTAGGGTGCAGGTATATGTACAGGGCCATCTAGGGTGCAGGCATGTGTACAGGGGCATCAAGGGTGCAGGCATGTGTACAGGGGTGTCTATGGTGCAGACATGTGTACAGGGGCATCTATGGTGCAGGCATGTGTACAGGGGCATCTATGGTGCAGGCATGTGTACAGGGGGATCTAGGGTGCAGGCATGTGTACAGGGGGATCTAGGGTGCAGGCATGTGTACAGGGGCATCTATGGTGCAGGCATGTGTACAGGGGCATCTATGGTGCAGGCATGTGTACAGGGGCATCTATGGTGCAGGCATGTGTACAGGGGGATCTAGGGTGCAGGTATGTGTACAGGGGGATCTAGGGTGCAGGTATGTGTACAGGGGCATCTAGGGTGCAGGTATATGTACAGGGGCATCTAGGGTGCAGGCATGTGTACAGGGGCATCAAGGGTGCAGGCATGTGTACAGGGGCATCTATGGTGCAGGCATGTGTACAGGGGCATCTATGGTGCAGGCATGTGTACAGGGGCATCTAGGGTGCAGGCATGTGTACAGGGGGATCTAGAGTGCAGGCATGTGTACAGGGGCATCTAGGGTGCAGGTATGTGTACAAGGGCATCTAGGGTGCAGGTATGTGTACAGGGGGATCTAGGGTGCAGGCATGTGTACAGGGGCATCTAGGGTGCAGGAATGTGTACAGGGGGATCTAGGGTGCAGGTATGTGTACAAGGGCATCTAGGGTGCAGGTATGTGTACAGGGGAATCTAGGGTGCAGGTATGTGTACAAGGGCATCTAGGGTGCAGGTATGTGTACAGGGACATCTAGGGTGCATGCATGTGTACAAGGGCATCTAGGGTGCAGGTATGTGTACAGGGGCATCTAGGGTGCAGGCATGTGTACAAGGGCATCTAGGGTGCAGGTATGTGTACAGGGGGATCTAGGGTGCAGGTATGTGTACAGGGGGATCTAGGGTGCAGGTATGTGTACAGGGGCATCTATGGTGCAGGCATGTGTACAGGGGCATCAAGGGTGCAGGCATGTGTACAGGGGCATCTATGGTGCAGGCATGTGTACAGGGGCATCAAGGGTGCAGGCATGTGTACAGGGGCATCAAGGGTGCAGGCATGTGTACAGGGGCATCTATGGTGCAGGCATGTGTACAGGGGCATCTAGGGGAGCCCACCTCCTGTATACTACTGGGTCACTCATCTGTATACTGCTGGGTCACTGCTCCTGTATACTGCTGTACTCCTATTATTATACATTTTTCTTCATTCTCTTGCTAACTTTATTTGAAAAAGCAAGAATGTAAGCTTAGGAGCTGGCCCATTTTTGGTTCAGAACCTGGGTAACGCTTGCTACATTTAGCCACCAATCAGCAAGCGCTACCCAGGTGCCGAACCGAAAATGGGCCAGCTCCTAAGCTTACATGCCTGAGAATGAAGAAAAATGTATAATAGGAGTAAATTCATGAAAGGAAAAAATTGTGTTTTGTGTCCCTTTAATGATTTCACACCTTTAAATCCTGCAGCATTCTAATCAGAATAGTTTATAATACACAGTCACACTATATAATTACAGAAACATAAAGTAATCCACTAAATGGTCTGATTAAAGGCATACTGTATCACAGGTGTGCGCATAGGTTATAGCAGTTTACATGCAATATTGTTACATTTAAAGCAATGGCACTTTAGGCACATGGAAGCGACCAAGACGTATTAATGCAATCATTTAAAGTGTTCTTGCATTAGAGCATTTTACTCACGTTTAACCCCTGCAATTCTGCACACAAATGCCACTCTAGACTGGCCCACCAGCTGTGGTTAAACACACACATGGAAATGAGTTTGTGCAATAATTGAACTGAAAAATCTGCTGCATATTATAGCATTATACAATAAATACATATTATAGCATTATGCAATAAATACATATAGCATTATACAATAAATACATATAGCATTATACAATAAATACATATTATAGCATTATACAATAATGACATATTATAGCATTATACAATAAATACATATTATACATTATACAATAAATACATATAGCAATATACAATAAATACATATAGCATTATACAATAAATACATATTATAGCATTATACAATGAATACATATAGCATTATACAATAAATACATATTATAGCATTATACAATAAATACATATAGCATTATACAATAAATACTTATAGCATTATACAATAAATACATATTATAGCAGTATACAATAAATACATATAGCATTATACAATAAATACATATTATAGCATTATACAATAAATACATATAGCATTATACAATAAATAAATATTATAGCATTATACAGTAAATACATATTATAGCATTATACAATAAATACTTATAGCATTATACAATAAATACTTATAGCATTATACAACAAATACTTATAGCATTATACAATAAATACTTATAGCATTATACAATAAATACATATTATAGCATTATACAATAAATACATATAGCATTATACATATTATAGCATTATACAATAAATACTTATAGCATTATACAATAAATACTTATAGCATTATACAATAAAAACGTATAGCATTATAGAATAAATACATATTATAGCATTATACAATAAATACTTATAGCATTATACAATAAATACATATTATAGCATTATACAATAAATACATATTATAGCATTGTACAATAAATGCATATAGCATTATACAATAAATACATATAGCATTATACAATAAATACTTATAGCATTATACAATAAATACATATTATAGCATTATACAATAAATACTTATTGCATTATACAATAATACATATTGTAGCATTATACAATAAATACTTATAGCATTATACAATAAAACATATAGCATTATACAATAAATACATATAGCATTATACAATAAATACATATTATAGCATTATACAATAAATGCATATAGCATTATACAATAAATACATATTATGGCATTATACAATAAATACTTATAGCATTATACAATAAATACTTATAGCATTATATAATAAATACTTATAGCATTATACAATAAATACATATAGCATTATACAATAAATACTTATAGCATTATACAATAAATACATATTATAACATTATACAATAAATACATATAGCATTATACAATAAATACATTTTATAGCATTAAACAATAAATACATATTATAGCATTATACAATAAATACATATAGCATTATACAATAAATACATATTATAGCATTATACAATAAATACATATTATAGCATTACACAATAAATACATATTATAGCATTACACAATAAAAACATATAGCATTATACAATAAATACATATAGCATTATGCAATAAATACTTATAACATTATACAATAAATACATATTATAGCATTGAACAATAAATACATATTATAGCATTATACTATAAATACATATTCTAGCATTATACAATAAATACATATTATAGCATTATATAATAAATACATATTATAGCATTACACAATAAATACATATTATATCATTATACAATAAATACTTATAGCATTATACAATAAATACATATTCTAGCATTATACAATAAATACATATTATAGCATTATACAATAATTACTTATAGCATTATACAATAAATACATATTATAGCATTATACAATAAATACATATTATAGCATTATACAATAAATACATATAGCATTATACAATAAATACTTATAGCATTATACAATAAATACATATTATAGCATTATACAATAAATACTTATAGCATTATACAATAAATACATATTATAGCATTATACAATAAATACATATAGAATTATACAATAAATACATATAGCATTATACAATAAATACTTATAGCATTATACAATAATTACTTATAGCATTATACAATAAATACATATTATAGCATTATACAATAAATACATATTATAGAATTATACAATAAATACATATAGCATTATACAATAAATACATATTATAGCATTATACAATAATTACTTATAGCATTATACAATAAATACATATTATAGCATTATACAATAAATACATATTATAGCATTATACAATAAATACATATTATAGCATTATGCAATAAATACATATAGCATTATACAATAAATACATATAGCATTATACAATAAATACATATTATAGCATTATACAATAATGACATATTATAGCATTATACAATAAATACATATTATACATTATACAATAAATACATATAGCAATATACAATAAATACATATAGCATTATACAATAAATACATATTATAGCATTATACAATGAATACATATAGCATTATACAATAAATACATATTATAGCATTATACAATAAATACATATAGCATTATACAATAAATACTTATAGCATTATACAATAAATACATATTATAGCAGTATACAATAAATACATATAGCATTATACAATAAATACATATTATAGCATTATACAATAAATACATATAGCATTATACAATAAATAAATATTATAGCATTATACAGTAAATACATATTATAGCATTATACAATAAATACTTATAGCATTATACAATAAATACTTATAGCATTATACAACAAATACTTATAGCATTATACAATAAATACTTATAGCATTATACAATAAATACATATTATAGCATTATACAATAAATACATATAGCATTATACATATTATAGCATTATACAATAAATACTTATAGCATTATACAATAAATACTTATAGCATTATACAATAAAAACTTATAGCATTATAGAATAAATACATATTATAGCATTATACAATACATACATATTATAGCATTATACAATAAATACATATTATAGCATTGTACAATAAATGCATATAGCATTATACAATAAAAACATATTATAGCATTATACTATAAATACATATAGCTTTATACTTTAAATACATATTATAGCATTATATAATAATTACATATAGCAATATACAATAAATACGTATTATAGCATTATGCTATAAAACCATATAACGTTATACTATAAATACATATTATAGCATTATGCAATAAATACATATTATAGCATTATACAATAATTACATATAGCAATATACTATAAATACATATTATAGCATTATACAAGAAATACATATTATAGCATTACACCATAAATACATATTATAGCATAACACCATGAATACATATTTTAGCATTACACAATAAATAAATATTATAGCATTATACAATACAAACATATTATAGCATTATACAATAAATACATATTATAGCATTATACAATAAATACATATAGCATTATACAATAAATAAATATTATAGCATTATACAGTAAATACATATTATAGCATTATACAATAAATACTTATAGCATTATACAATAAATACTTATAGCATTATACAACAAATACTTATAGCATTATACAATAAATACTTATAGCATTATACAATAAATACATATTATAGCATTATACAATAAATACATATAGCATTATACATATTATAGCATTATACAATAAATACTTATAGCATTATACAATAAATACTTATAGCATTATACAATAAAAACTTATAGCATTATAGAATAAATACATATTATAGCATTATACAATACATACATATTATAGCATTATACAATAAATACATATTATAGCATTGTACAATAAATGCATATAGCATTATACAATAAAAACATATTATAGCATTATACTATAAATACATATAGCTTTATACTTTAAATACATATTATAGCATTATATAATAATTACATATAGCAATATACAATAAATACGTATTATAGCATTATGCTATAAAACCATATAACGTTATACTATAAATACATATTATAGCATTATGCAATAAATACATATTATAGCATTATACAATAATTACATATAGCAATATACTATAAATACATATTATAGCATTATACAAGAAATACATATTATAGCATTACACCATAAATACATATTATAGCATAACACCATGAATACATATTTTAGCATTACACAATAAATAAATATTATAGCATTATACAATACAAACATATTATAGCATTATACTATAAATACATATTATAGCATTATGCAATAATTACATATAGCAATATACAATAAATACATATTATAGCATTATACTATAAAACCATATAGCTTTATACTAGAAATACATATTATAGCATTATGCAATAAATACATATTATAGCATTTTACAATAATTACATACAGCAATACACTATAAATACATATTATAGCATTATACAATAAATACATATTATAGCATTACACCATTAATACATATTATAGCATAACACCATAAATGCATATTTTAGCATTACACAATAATACATATTATAGCATAACACCATAAATACCTATTATAGCATTATACAATAAAAACTTATTATAGCATTATACTATAAATACATATAGCTTTATACTATAAATACATATTATAGCATTATGCAATAAATACATATTATAGCATTATACAATAATTACATATAGCAATATACTATAAATACATATTATAGCATTATACAATAAATACATATTATAGCATTACACAATAAATACATATTATAGCATTATACAATATATACATATTATAGCATTACACCATAAATACATATTATAGCATTACACCATAAATACATATTATAGCATAACACCATAAATACCTATTTTAGCATTACACCATAAATACATATTATAGCATTACACCATAAATACATTTTATATCATTACACCATAAATACATATTATAGCATTACACCATAAATACATATTATAGCATTACACCATAAATACCTATTATAGCATTATACAATAAAAACATATTATACTATAAATACATATAGCTTTATACTATAAATACATTATAGCATAACACCATAAATACATATGTTAGCATTACACAAGAAATACATATTATAACATAACACCATAAATACATATTTTAGCATTACAAAATAAATACATATTATAGCATAACACCATAAATACATATTTTAGCATTACACAATAAATACATATTATAACATAACACCATAAATACATATTTTAGCATTACAAAATAAATACATATTATAGCATTATACAATAAATACACATTATAGCACAATACAATAAATACATATAGCATTATACAATAAATACATATTATAGCAATACACAATAAAAACACATAGTATTATACAATAAATACATATTATAGCATTATACAATAAATACATATTATAGCATTATGCAATAAATACATATTATAGCATTATACAATAATTACATATAGCAATATACTATAAATACATATTATAGCATTATACAATAAATACATATTATAGCATTACACAATAAATACATATTATAGCATTATACAATATATACATATTATAGCATTACACCATAAATACATATTATAGCATTACACCATAAATACATATTATAGCATAACACCATAAATACCTATTTTAGCATTACACCATAAATACATATTATAGCATTACACCATAAATACATTTTATATCATTACACCATAAATACATATTATAGCATTACACCATAAATACATATTATAGCATTACACCATAAATACCTATTATAGCATTATACAATAAAAACATATTATACTATAAATACATATAGCTTTATACTATAAATACATTATAGCATAACACCATAAATACATATGTTAGCATTACACAAGAAATACATATTATAACATAACACCATAAATACATATTTTAGCATTACAAAATAAATACATATTATAGCATAACACCATAAATACATATTTTAGCATTACACAATAAATACATATTATAACATAACACCATAAATACATATTTTAGCATTACAAAATAAATACATATTATAGCATTATACAATAAATACACATTATAGCACAATACAATAAATACATATAGCATTATACAATAAATACATATTATAGCAATACACAATAAAAACACATAGTATTATACAATAAATACATATTATAGCATTATACAATAAATACATATTCATTATATATATATATATATATATATATATATATATATATATATATATATATATGTGTGTGTGTGTGTGTGTGTATAATATGCCCAGATCCCACAGCTCCTATAGGTTTAATAGTAAGGTTTTTTATTCTTTATTAACAATGGAGATTTAAGACCTGTCCTCCATCTTGGATGCACCTTTTCAGCCATATCAGTGTCACCAGTTTTTCGGTAGCAAGATTTTCTATTGTGAGAAATCTAGTGACTATATATGGGCATTATTTATTATTACACAAACTGCTTTTTGTTTTACTGAATGCAGTGTCTGTTGTACAAACAGCCCCCCCCCCCTCCCCTGCTGAGATCACTGGCTATGCTGGAGGACTATCGCTATTTCTTCCTATGGAAGTCACATCGCCACTCGTAGGATCCCCCGATTGTGAGACTGACGAGGCTCTGACAATACTTTTTGTTTGTTTTTCATACTTAATGTTACTGGTTTACAGCTATAATCCAACTGCCAACTGCTAAGCTAGGCACAATTTGCTTATTGTAATTAACCATTTGATACTATTTGTTTCTGTATTTAGCTACTTGGTTTGCTGTGTTTTCTACTAAACACAACTGTTAAATCAGACTGTTTCTCTGCTATTTCCTTTGGTTTTAATAACACAAATTCTGGTGGAAAGCCTCACAAGAATGTATGTAGCGCACAGCTGACTTCTATATTCCTGGTAATGTTCCTTTTTCCCAATTTAAAAACTGAAATTATATTTCACCAGAGTCTGTGTCACAAGCTGGCAGGTCTCAGAAATCTGTTAAGATTGTAAAATTAAACATTAAAACTATTTTAGTTATACTACTTTATTTTAGTTATACTACTTTATTTTAGTTATACTACTTTATTTTAGTTGTAATATTTTAGTTATAATATTTTAGTTTTACTACTTTATTTTAGTTATACTACTTTATTTTAGTTGCAATATTTTAGTTATAATATTTGTTATAATACATTGTTTTAGTTTTAATACTTTATTTTTGTTGTTATATTTTAGTTATAATACTTTATTTTAGTTATAATATTTTAGTTATAATATTTTATTTTAGTTATAATATTTAAGTTATAATACTGTACTTTAGTTATAATATTTAGTAATAATACTTTATTTTAGTTATAATATTTAGTAATAATACTTTATTATAGTTATAATATTTTCTTTTAAAGTATTATAATAATAAATTAACTAAAATAATGTATTATAAAAGTAATTTAACTAAAATATTTTATATAAAATTAAATATTCATCTATTCTATAGCCAGTTTTATTTGTAATCTGCTAAACATTACAGCACAATGTAACTTCCAGCAGTTTATGTGAATTAAAATGATGTATTTATTTATATTTGGTAAATTGAAACTTTCTTTCTTTTAGTTTTGTTTGTAGAAATTGTTCTATATTGGGTAACATTAGTGTTCCATTATATTTAATGTTTGTGGTGTTTTTATCTGCTTTTCACACATGCTGCCGCCTACACAGTTTTAAACCAGTCAGTGTCTTTTGTGCATAAAGCACTGATCATGATCTAATATCACTGACTGTATAGACAGATATAGACAATCTCCAGATGCCTCAGATAAGTGTAAATGTCATTGTCTCTTTATAGAGAAACTGTCATTTATGTTTCCCGAAACAGTCATTTCCATAGAAGGGACATTGTACACTAGATTTTTCTTTGCATAAATGTTTTGTAGATGATCCATTTATACAGCCCATCTGGGAGTGTTTTTGTAACAATGTATAGTTTAGCTTATTTTTTTAATAACATTCAGCCAGATTACAAGTTTGGCGTTATGAGTGAAAAAGCATTGTTATAGCCCATAACGATGCTTTTTCCTTAACGCTGCTATTACAATCTTGTACCGCACACTTTTTCAGCTATTACGCAACGTCAGTACCGCACTTTTAAAAAAGTCATTTTTCAATGGGACTTTCATAGCGCCGGTATTATGAGTTTTGCGGGGAGGCCAAAAAGTGAGCCGTACAGCCTAAAATGACAAGATCCGTACCGTAAACTGAAAGTCAGTAGTTATGAGTTTTATGCTACAAAGCTGTAACATAAAACTCATAACTAAAGTGTTACAAAGTGCACTAACACCCATAAACTACCTATTAACCCCTAAACCGAGGCCCTCCCGCATCACAAATAATAAAATACAATTATTAACCCCTAATCTGTCGCTCCGGCCATCGCCGCCACTTAAAAAATGTATTAACCCCTATTCCGCAACTACCTGACATCGTCGCCACTATAAAAAATGATTAACCCCTAAACCGCCTCCCTCCCACATCAAAAACACTATTTAAATATAATTAACCCCTAATCTGCCGTCCGCCCACTCCGCCGCTATAATAAACCTATTAACCCCTAATCCTAACCCTAACCTAACCCTAACAACCTCTTACTTCAATATAATTTAAATAAAAATCTAAATAAAGCTTACTATTACCTAAATAATTCCTATTTAAAACTAAATACAAACTTACCTGTAAAATAAACCCTAAGCTAGCTACAATATAACTAATAGTTACATTGTAGCTATCTTAGGTTTTATTTTTATTTCACAGCTAAGTTTGTATTTATTTTAACTAGGTAGAATAGTTAGTAAATAGTTATTAACTATTGACTAGCTACCTAGTTAAAATAAATACAAAGTTACCTGTAAAATAAAACCTTACCTGAGTTACACTAACACCTAACATTACACTACAATTAAATCAATTAAATTAACAAAATACAATTATCTAAATTACAAAAAAAATAAACACTAAATTACACAAAATAAAAAAGAAATTATCAAAAATAAAAATGAATTACTCCTAATCTAATAGTCCTATCAAAATAAAAAAGCCCCCCCCAAATAACCCCCCCTAACCTACACTAAACTGCCAATGGCCCTTAAAATGGCCTTTTGCGGGGCATTGCCCAAAAGAAATCAGCTCTTTTACTTGTAAAAAAAAATATAAACTATCCCACAACAGTAAAACCCACCACCCACACAACCAACCCCCTAAATAAAACCCTATCTAAATAAAACTAAGCTCCCCATTGCCCTGAAAAGAGCATTTGGATGGGCATTGCCCTTAAAAGGGCATTTAACTCTTTTACATTGCCCAAAACATTAAGCTAAAAATAAAACTCACCCAATATACCCTTTAAAAAAACCTAACACTGACCCCTGAAGATCCACTTACAGTTTTTGAAGACCAGACATCCATCCTCATCCAGGCGGTAGCAGTCCTCATCCAAGCGGGAAGAAGTCTTCATCCAGACGGCATCTTCTATCTTCATCCATCCGGCGCGGAGCGGGTCCATCTTCAAGACATCTGGTGAGGAGCAGCCTCTTCTTACAATGGTTGCTGAAGAATGAAGTTTCCCTTTATATGACGTCATCCAAGATGGTGTCCCTTACATTCTGATTGGCTGATAGAATTCTATCAGCCAATAGGAATTAAGGGGGGAAAAATCCTATTGGCTGTTGCAATCAGCCAATAGGATTGAGCTTTCATCCTATTGACTGATCCAATCAGCCAATAGGATTGAGTTAGCATTCTATTGGCTAATTGGAATAGCCAATAAAATGCAAGCTCAATCGTATTGGCTGATTTTTTTTTAAATTTTTTTTAGCCTGCTCTCCCTATTGATGTCTATGGGGAAATCGTGCACGAGCACATCAAAACACTGCTTGTATTTGGGTGAAGCATGGAGCTCAACGCAACCATATCGCCCGCACAAGCCGGGTTTTTGCAAACCTGTAATAGCAGCGGTATGAAAGGTGAGTGGTGAAAATAACGTACAAGTTATTAGTGAGCTAGCCATAACGCAAAACTCGTAATCTGGCTGTCTGTGCTGAATTTCAGACTCCTTACCAAGCACCACAGTGTTAGATGTATACGCGCGTTTACATACTCCTTACCAAGCACCACAGTGTTAGATGTGTACGCGCGTTTACAGACTCCTTACCAAGCACCACAGTGTTAGATGTATACGCGCGTTTACAGACTCCTTACCAAGCACCACAGTGTTAGATGTATACGCGCGTTTACATACTCCTTACCAAGCACCACAGTGTTAGATGTATACGCGCGTTTACAGACTCCTTACCAAGCACCACAGTGTTAGATGTATACGCGCGTTTACAGACTCCTTACCAAGCACCACAGTGTTAGATGTATACGCGCGTTTACAGACTCCTTACCAAGCACCGCAGTGTTAGATGTATACGCACGTTTACAGACTCCTTTCCAAGCCCCGCAGTGTTAGATGTATACACGCGTTTACATACTCCTTACCAAGCACCACAGTGTTAGATGTATACCCACGTTTACAGACTCCTTATCAAGCACCACAGTGTTAGATGTATACACGCGTTTACAGACTCCTTTCCAAGCCCCGCAGTGTTAGATGTATACGCGCGTTTACATACTCCTTACCAAGCACCACAGTGTTAGATGTATACCCACGTTTACAGACTCCTTATCAAGCACCACAATGTTAGATGTATACGCGCATTTACAGACTCCTTATCAAGCACCACAGTGTTAGATGTATACGCGCGTTTACAGACTCCTTACCAAGCACCACAGTGTTAGATGTATACGCGCGTTTACAGACTCCTTACCAAGCACCACAGTGTTAGATGTATACGTGCGTTTACAGACTCCTTACCAAGCACCACAGTGTTAGATGTATACCCACGTTTACAGACTCCTTATCAAGCACCACAGTGTTAGATGTATACGCGCGTTTACAGACTCCTTACCAAGCACCACAGTGTTAGATGTATACGCGCATTTACAGACTCCTTACCAAGCACCACAGTGTAAGATGTATACCCACGTTTACAGACTCCTTACCAAGCACCACAGTGTTAGATGTATACGCGCATTTACAGACTCCTTACCAAGCACCACAGTGTTAGATGTATACACGCGTTTACAGACTCCTTACCAAGCCCCGCAGTGTTAGATGTATACGCGCGTTTACATACTCCTTACCAAGCACCACAGTGTTAGATGTATACCCACGTTTACAGACTCCTTATCAAGCACCACAGTGTTAGATGTATACGCGCGTTTACAGACTCCTTACCAAGCACCACAGTGTTAGATGTATACGCGCGTTTACAGACTCCTTACCAAGCACCACAGTGTTAGATGTATACACGCGTTTACAGACTCCTTACCAAGCCCCGCAGTGTTAGATGTATACGCGCGTTTACATACTCCTTACCAAGCACCACAGTGTTAGATGTATACCCACGTTTACATACTCCTTACCAAGCACCACAGTGTTAGATGTATACGCGCGTTTACAGACTCCTTACCAAGCACCACAGTGTTAGATGTATACGCGCGTTTACAGACTCCTTACCAAGCACCACAGTATTAGATGTATACCCACGTTTACAGACTCCTTACCAAGCACCACAGTGTTAGATGTATACGCGCGTTTACAGACTCCTTACCAAGCACCACAGTGTTAGATGTATACGCGCGTTTACAGACTCTTTACCAAGCACCACAGTGTTAGATGTATACGCGCGTTTACAGGCTCTTTGCCAAGCACCACAGTGTAAGATGTATACGCACGTTTACATGGTCTCTAAACTGACCATTTGATTGGTCAGCCGCGCCCCCCAGCAGAACCAATGAGCAAGCACTATACACTTCTCCTATCACTGCTGAGGGAGTACCATGACGTAACGAACATTTCAGCCTATAAATGTCTGCAATAGAGCCGGCCGCCCCACCTTTGATAAAGCTCTTTTGCGAAACATGTTAGGGGGAGTTGGGACGCTTAGGTCCCTCTCCGGTTGTGTGTTTTAAACTGCTGTAACGGCCCTCGTGGGTCTACCTTTAGTTCCGTAAACTTATTTTGACTTTTCACTATTTGGTAGTCCCTCTAGTATTACTTAGTTCTGCTCCGGTATCTTTGGTACTTGATATTATGTAATGTTTCCTGTCTTTGACAGGACGGTATAATAGGTAATATTATTATTTTTTAATCTTATTTGGTAACAAACCTCCCAACCCATACTCCTTTGGGAGTACCTTTAGACACTTTATTTGTTAACTATATGGTTAAACCTTTACGCTCTCACACTATCTATTGTCTAATGAAATTAATTACAATCTTTGAACTATACAATCTTAGACAATTTAGAGAAATATACATGAAGATACTCAGTGGTATCACTTTAGAGTGGGGAGAGCTAGACGGTGTCTAATTATACTTATTTCTAAAGTCACATGACAACTGTGGCAGACTGTTAAATGGATTTATTTGACACTGCATTCCTCTCTCTATATAGATACAGATATTTAATTTAAGGTTTATACTAGACAGAATTCTAATTGCACACGCGCAAATACAGTTGGATCTCCTGAATATTAATGATCCCCCCAAAACCAATTGGGAGAGGGATTTGTGCTTTCTAATAAATACAGTCACACCAAACACACCTGATTGTTGTTTAGTAGAAATAAAATGTATTGTTCCTTAAATCACCTATTCACTACAGCAAAAACTTGCATATAAATATTAATAATATACCTACTCAGCTTTCTATGGTGTAACACCCACAGTGATATACCATTACCTCTCAGTAGTCTCATGTACAGCTAATTGCTACGGGTAAATCTCTACTATATGAAAAATCTTGACTACTAATTATCCCCCTAAACCAATTGGGAGTGGGTCGTGTGTTGTCCAAAACTACAGTATACCTATTTAGTTGTCTGGGATATTGTACCTACAGAACAATACAACTACCTTTTAGTGGTTACAGGCATAGCTAATAGCTATAAGTTATATCTTTACTTTAGGTACTTGTGTAAGGGATTGGTCTTATCCTTACTGTACCTCCTCTATCCAGGGTTTATATATTAATACATGCTAACCCAATCTATGTGGTACCATTAATATTGATTTCAAGAATATTAAATCCACCTACTTTTGGGTGCAGTCAGTGTACTCTACTATTATACCCACCTGATGTGCAATCCAATCAATAGGATCATACTTAGATGGCTGGAGATCTGTAATATCAACTACTAGGATATACATTTTGTCCCAGTAGCTAGGCACTGTGTGATTTGAATATTGCCAGTAGATACATACCCGCAGTGGGCAGGTAATATTGTTTAATACTTAATTTTTACCGTCTCCATCACGTTTATAAATATATAGATTCACACCTTATAACATATGCCATTTGACTCACTTTAGGCCATACTACTGACTATCAGTGATAGTGATACTATTTACCTCATATATTTGTAAACTCTAATTGGATTAATAGGATGGTTTTCCAGTTACACTGATTCACCCTCATGATATTCAATATTAACCGAGTTAGCCTTTGCTTGGTACCCCTATTCCACTTCTGAGCTTTTGGTTAATCTTTTTCTATCTTAGATTCAACCACACTACTCTAATCCCACGTCTGGGTAGATATTTGTATCCCTTCCCCAGTCAGTGTGTCCATATGCTCTGTGGCTGTTGGAGGAGACCTATATTATTATTTACCTATATTGTACCGGGTACCCACACATTATTGCCCCACTGCTACCTGGAGCAGTACCTTTATCCTCTCACCTTGGGGGGCCCCTTCTGTTACAGTGTTTTTAATTGTGTGTATCATTTCAATTTGTTTTTATTGCGAAATAAAAGTTAAGTTTTAAACGCCTCTATGCAGACAGTATGTTCTTGCATGGATCCTTTCTATCCTGTATCGAATATTGACATATGCTTATCCAATTGTTGAGTGCTATTCATGTACATTGCTTGTTCAGTCCTGTACTGAATTTGTTCCGTATATTTCTCTCTATATATGTACAGCACCCGCCCTCAAGTTATTGATTATGGTACCCCCTACCGTTTGGGATTGCTTATAATTATTAGGGCAACAATTCTAGTAGTGCCATCGTCATTCCTTTTCTCCTTGTATGACAAGACTCCTTACCAAGCCCGCAGTGTTAGATGTATACACGTTTACAGACTCCTTACCAAGCACCACAGTGTTAGATGTATACGCGCGTTTACAGACTCCTTACCAAGCACCACAGTGTTAGATGTATACGCGCGTTTACAGACTCCTTACCAAGCACCACAGTGTTAGATGTATACGCGTGTTTACAGACTCCTTACCAAGCCCCGCAGTGTTAGATGTATACGCACGTTTACATACTCCTTACCAAGCACCACAGTGTTGGATGTATACCCACGTTTACATACTCCTTACCAAGAACCACAGTGTTAGATGTATACGCGCGTTTACAGACTCCTTACCAAGCACCACAGTGTTAGATGTATACGCGCGTTTACAGACTCCTTACCAAGCACCACAGTGTTAGATGTATACGCGCGTTTACAGACTCCTTACCAAGCCCGCAGTGTTAGATGTATACACGTTTACAGACTCCTTACCAAGCACCACAGTGTTAGATGTATACGCACGTTTACAGACTCCTTACCAAGCCCGCAGTGTTAGATGTATACACGTTTACAGACTCCTTACCAAGCACCACAGTGTTAGATGTATACACGTTTACAGACTCCTTACCAAGCACCACAGTGTTAGATGTATACGCGCGTTTACAGACTGTTTACCAAGCACCACAGTGTTAGATGTATACTCGCGTTTACAGGCTCCTTACCAAGCCCGCAGTGTTAGATGTATACGCGCGTTTACAGACTCCTTACCAAGCACCACAATGTTAGATGTATACGCGCGTTTACAGACTTCTTACCAAGCACCACAGTGTTAGATGTATACGCGCGTTTACAGACTCCTTACCAAGCACCACAGTGTTAGATGTATACGCGCGTTTACAGACTCCTTACCAAGCACCACAGTGTTAGATGTATACGCGCGTTTACAGACTCCTTACCAAGCACCACAGTGTTAGATGTATACGCGCGTTTACAGACTCCTTACCAAGCACCACAGTGTTAGATGTATACCCACGTTTACAGACTCCTTACCAAGCACCACAGTGTTAGATGTATACCCGCGTTTACAGACTCCTTATCAAGCACCACAGTGTTAGATGTATACGCGCGTTTACAGACTCCTTACCAAGCACCACAGTGTTAGATGTATACGCGCGTTTACAGACTCCTTACCAAGCACCACAGTGTTAGATGTATACACGCGTTTACAGACTCCTTACCAAGCACCACAGTGTTAGATGTATAAACGCGTTTACAGACTCCTTACCAAGCACCACAGTGTTAGATGTATACACATTTACAGGCTCCTTACCAAGCACCACAGTGTTAGATGTATACGCGCGTTTACAGACTCCTTACCAAGCACCACAGTGTTAGATGTATACGCGCGTTTACAGGCTCCTTACCAAGCACCACAGTGTTAGATGTATACACGCGTTTACAGACTCCTTACCAAGCACCACAGTGTTAGATGTATACACATTTACAGGCTCCTTACCAAGCACCACAGTGTTAGATGTATACGCGCGTTTACAGACTCCTTACCAAGCACCACAGTGTTGGATGTATACCCGCGTTTACAGACTCCTTACCAAGCACCACAGTGTTAGATGTATACGCGCGTTTACAGACTCCTTACCAAGCACCACAGTGCTAGATGTATACGCGCGTTTACAGACTCCTTACCAAGCACCACAGTGTTTGATGTATACTCCTGCTGGCTCCTGTTTATATAATCTGTCTTTTCATATGAAGAGGAGGGGGGAGTGACTGCTCTTCCTGCTTTCCCAGCCCCTTTCACTTGATGTCCCAGCCTAATTTAACAAACAGTGCTAAACTGGGAGCTTGTAAGTACGTTTTTAAAGGGTTTTATACTGGATTTTTAGATCAGCATTTGTGTATATTCTTCTTTGTAGTAGTGTCTATTACATGCAGTTAAATGAAAATTGGTTCATACTGTCCCTTTAATCTGTATCAATTAATCATGTTGTTACGGTACCAACAGTGTACCAAGGGTTAACACCAGATGAACAATGTCCTGAATATGGGATCAGCAACTCACAACCCAGCCAGTATTTCCCCTCAAACATGAGACCAGGCTCCACATTCAAGGTAAAACAAAGTGAACTTTATTAAGGGCCATATGCCCAGTATTTATGCAGGTTAGACCCCAGATGGGGGGTTGAAAGAATGTTGTACATTAGAGGGAGGGAACACGCCCTTTGACATGATACAATAGAATACCTTGCTCAAGCTGATAACAACTTAAACACAAGACACACACTTGGCTTTTCTTATCACTAGGCGTCTGCTCTCTGAGGGTGATTAAACAATGGAATGTTTATCACTAACTTTAATGACAGTACACAATAGCTGTAATCTAGTAACCTTGTCGTTAGAAATTAGCTTCCCAAAGCTGAACACAGTTAACTCCTTCAGTCCTGACAGAAGGGTCTGTCACATAGCTCCCCCCTTGTGGAACACTCCGGCAGACCCGGCTTGACCCTTTGGCGGGTCAACCTGGGGATGACCGGACTAGGAGGTGGTAGGCATGTCAGTTTGTCGGGACAATCCATCTGTATTCCCGTTATGAGAGAGAATTCCTGCCCGTAAAAATAAGGGTTCAACTTCTTCAGTGCCCAGACTAGGGCTAAACAGTCCTTCAAAATCTCATCAGCTTCTTTACGAGTTTTTTGTACCTGCTCTTTATAGGTATCCACAATACCTTCATACTGACATAGGGTGCCCTTGAGTTGCTGCACCTCACTATGAGCCAGCGTCAGCTTTTCCTCCAGTGTCACTAAGTTTGTCTTTAATGTTTCATGTTCCACTCTCAAGCTGGTGTTTTCTGCAGTCTGTCGGTGCAGCCTGTCTAGCAGAGATTCCTTTTCTAAACATGCTTTTTCCTCTGCACTCCTCTTCTCTCCCGCTAGCACTGTTACGTGATTATTTAACGTGACCATTTTATCCTCTACGTGACTCTTCTCCTTCATCAGTGCATTGTAACGGGACTTCCACGTATCAATAGCGGATAGAGATTTACTGAGCTCAGCGTCCTGGGGCTTAGCAGCAGGTGGGTCAGTCTCTGCTGCACGGATCTGGGCACTGGTAGTCACAGGGTTAACATCAGCTGGACCCATAGGAGCATAGGCAGAAACAAGGGGGGCCAAGTTATTTCCAAGGAGAACATCAGCTGGTAAATCCTTCATGACCTCCGCATTCACAGGTCTAGCGCCCACTCCCCAATCCAAATGTACCCTAGCAACAGGTAGGCAGAACACAGCACCCCCTGCTACCCTCACAGCCACAGTGTCTCCAGTGTGCTGTTTCTCAGACACCAAGTTCTTTTGAAGCAAGGTCATGGTAGCACCAGTATCCCGTAGACCACTGACCTCCTTCCCATTCACTTTAACCAGTTGCCGGTTATTCCGGTGGGCAGCTTGCACAAGGTCTGCCTCATGTAGGATGCCCCAGCATTCTTGCGCCTCTACGTAGTGGGCCGCAGGCTGAGCATTACGTGGGATTCCGCCGGCGGGTCTTCTCCAGGACTGTGCTTGGTTCGCTGCGTTTTGGGGACACTCTGGTCTTTTGTGCCCTAGTTGCTTACATCCAAAGCACCGAATAGGTTGTGAGTAGCCCCGCGAATTGAACCGGGCTCTCTGAGGGTAGTTCGTGGCCGGAGGCCGTGTGGTATAGCGGTGCACCGGGGTTTGGTAACTGGCATCTGCTGGGGTGACTGGGGGTCTGTACTCCACTCTAGCAGGGGGCTTAGTGGTAGCAGTGTCCAGTTTGCGGGCATCCGTATACTCATCTGCCAAGCGAGCAGCTTCATGCAGGGTGGAGGGTTTATGGTCCCGAACCCACTCTCGAACTCCTGCGGGTAACTTGTTGAAGCAATGTTCCAACAGGAATAGCTGCAGCACCTCTTCCGCAGATACGGCTTGGCACCCCGCTATCCAGTGAGCTGCTGTGCGGTGCACCTTACATGCCCACTCAAGGTAGGAATCTCCAGCTAATTTAACAGTGTCTCTGAACCGCCTCCGGTATGCCTCCGGTGTAACCGCATACCTGGAGAGCAGAGCCTCTTTTACAGTATTATAATCCCCGACTTCCTCATCTGGAATGGCCCGAAAAGCCTCACTGGCCCGGCCGGATAATTTTCCGGATAATATCGTGACCCAGTCCTCTGCGGGTACCTTGTGTAGTGCACATTGCCTCTCAAAATCCGCAAGGTACCCATCAATCTCTCCTTCTGTTTCCAGGAAGTTTTTAAAAGCTGCAAAATTTACCTTTCTCTTTTCCACTTGGGCTGCTGCAGCGCCGCTTTGGCGAAGTAGGTTGGCCTCCACAGCTGCTATGACCTGGTCGATAATTTCCGCAGATGGGTTGGGGCCTTTGTTGAAAAGCATACTGAGGTAGGCTCAGAAGCTGCTGATTGGTGGCTGCACATTTATGTCTCTTGTCAATAATATCTGTGCCTATTCCAGTAAGCGGATTGACTGCTGGAAAGTGGGGGTTGCTGAAAACCAATTGCAGCAATTCATTGAGACATTTGTTTGTTTTGAAAAACTGTACACACTTTGCCGGTATGTTATTCTGTAGGAAGATTATACTGTACACACTTTGCCGGTATGTTATTCTGTAGGAAGACAAAACTGTACATAATTTGCCGGTATGTTATTCTGTAGGAAGACAAAACTGTACACAATTTGCCAGTATGTTATTCTGTAGGAGGACATACTGTACACACTTTGCCGGTATGTTATTCTGTAGGAAGACTATACTGTACACACTTTGCCGTTATGTTATTCTGTAGGAAGACAAAACTGTACACACTTTGCCGGTATGTTATTTTGTAGGAAGATTATACAGTACACACTTTGCCGGTATGTTATTTTGTAGGAAGATTATACTGTACACACTTTGTTGGTATGTTATTCTATAGGAAGACAAAACTGTACACACTTTGCCGGTATGTTATTCTGTAGGAAGACAAAACTGTACACACTTTGCCGGTATGTTATTCTGTAGGAAGACAAAACTGTACATAATTTGCCGGTATGTTATTCTGTAGGAAGACAAAACTGTACACACTTTGCCGGTATGTTATTCTGTAGGAAGACTATACTGTACACACTTTGCCGTTATGTTATTCTGTAGGAAGACAAAACTGTACACACTTTGCCGGTATGTTATTCTGTAGGAAGATTATACTGTACACACTTTGCCAGTATGTTATTTTGTAGGAAGATTATACAGTACACACTTTGTTGGTATGTTATTCTATAGGAAGACAAAACTGTACACACTTTGCCGGTATGTTATTCTGTAGGAAGACAAAACTGTACACACTTTGCCGGTATGTTATTCTGTAGGAAGACAAAACTGTACACACTTTGCCGGTATGTTATTCTGTAGGAAGACAAAACTGTACACACTTTGCCGGTATGTTATTCTGTAGGAAGATTATACTGTACACACTTTGCCGGTATGTTATTTTGTAGGAAGATTATACTGTACACACTTTGCCGGTATGTTATTTTGTAGGAAGATTATACTGTACACACTTTGTCTGTATGTTATTCTGTAGGAAGACAAAACCGTGCACACTTTGCTGGTATGTTATTCTGTAGGAAGACAAAACTGTACACACTTTGCTGGTATGTTATTCTGTAGGAAGATTATACTGTACACACTTTGCCGGTATGTTATTCTGTAGGAAGACAAAACTGTACACACTTTGCCGGTATGTTATTTTGTAGGAAGATTATACTGTACACACAAATACAAACAATAAAACCAAACAAACAATAAATACAAACAATAAATAAATACAAACAATAAATACTAACAATAAATATAATAAATAAATACAAACAAATACATTAAATAAATACAAACGATACATTAAGTAAATACAAACAACAAATACAATAAATACAAACAAATACAAACAATAAATACAAACAACAAATACAAACAATAAGAACAATAAATAAATACAAACAATAAATAAATACAAACAATAAATACAAACAACAAATACAAACAATAAATACAAACAAATATAAACAATAAATACAAACAATAAGAACAAACAATAAATACAAACAATAAATAAATACAAACAATAAATACAAACAACAAATACAAACAATAAATACAAATAAACAATAAATAAATACAAACAATAAATAAATACAAACAATAAATACAAACAATAAATAAATAAATACAAACAACAAATACAAACAATAAATACAAACAATAAATAGAAACAACAAATACAAACAATAAATACAAACAAACAATAAATAAATACAAACAATAAAAACAAACAATAAATACAAACAAACAATAAATACAAACAAACAATAAATACAAACAATAAATACAAACAATAAATACAAACAAACAATACAAACAAACAATAAATACAAACAATAAATACAAACAAACAATAAATACAAACAAACAATAAATACAAACAATAAATACAAACAATAAATACAAACAATAAATACAAACAAACAATAAATAAATACAAACAATAAATACAAACAATAAATACAAACAATAAATAAATAAATACAAACAATAAATAAATACAAACAATAAATAAATAAATACAAACAATAAATACAAACAATAAATACAAACAAACAATAAATAAATAAATACAAACAATAAATAAATACAAACAATAAATACAAACAAACAATAAATAAATAAATACAAACAATAAATAAATACAAACAATAAATAAATACAAACAATAAATACAAATAATAAATACAAACAAACAATAAATAAATACAAACAATAAATAAATACAAACAATAAATACAAACAAACAATAAATAAATAAATACAAACAATAAATAAATACAAACAATAAATACAAACAATAAATACAAACAAACAATAAATACAAACAATAAATACAAACAATAAATACAAACAAACAATAAATAAATACAAACAATAAATACAAACAATAAATACAAACAAACAATAAATAAATAAATACAAACAATAAATAAATACAAACAATAAATAAATACAAACAATAAATACAAAAAATAAATACAAACAAACAATAAATAAATACAAACAATAAATACAAACAATAAATACAAACAATAAATAAATAAATACAAACAATAAATAAATACAAACAATAAATACAAACAATAAATACAAACAATAAATACAAACAAACAATAAATACAAACAAACAATAAATAAATACAAACAATAAATAAATACAAACAATAAATACAAACAAACAATAAATAAATAAATACAAACAATAAATAAATACAAACAATAAATACTAACAATAAATAAAGTAAATAAACACTTCTTATTAAATGCAGAAGTTGTGAATTCTCTTAGTCTCTGGAATTAATAGCACTGAACATATTGGTGCCGATTTATCAATGTCTGGCGGACATTATCTGCTGTAGCGTATCATGTCCGCCAGACATCGCTGTATGCCGACAGCATACGCTGTCAGCATTTATCATTGCACCAGCAGTTCTAGTGAACTGCTGGTGCAATACCGCCCCCTGCAGATTCCGGTCAAATAGGATCCGGCGGATTGATGTCCGCAGCCTCAGAGGCAGCAGACCAGTTAAGGAGCAGCAGTCTTAAGACCGCTGCTTCATAACTGCTGTTTCTGACGAGCCTGAAGGCTCGCGCAGAAACAGGGGCATCAGAGGGCATTCGGCCCTTGATAAATCAGCCCCATTAAATGAATTACAGAAGTGGATAGAACTTGTAAATACAGATCTTTACATCCTTCTTGCAGGGGCTTGGGAAGACCATAAGTAGTCAGTTACATTACATGATCCAGCAGAAATAAAATCATTTTGTGTAAGAAAAACAGGATACTTTCCAGATAAACAGGGGGATATCTGAAACCTTCACAAAACGCAGGAAGAGCAAGGCAGCGCTTGTGTTACATGGAATTGTCTTCAGGGACAAGAAAGAAACAGATTTCACAGAGAGGGGGTGTTGATTCCTCTTATTGTACACTAGAACAAGCAGCAAACACAACTGAATAAATCTGCCAGGAAATGTGTGAGGCAGCTTTTATTTGTTTATTTGTATATTTGTATATTTGTTTATTTGTATATTTGTATATTTGTTTATTTGTATATTTGTTTATTTGTTTATTTGTATATTTGTATATTTGTATATTTTTATATTTGTTTATTTGTATATTTGTATATTTGTATATTTGTTTATTTGTATATTTGTATATTTGTTTATTTGTATATTTGTATATTTGTTTATTTGTATATTTGTATATTTGTTTATTTGTATATTTGTTTATTTGTATATTTGTTTATTTGTATATTTGTATATTTGTTTATTTGTTTGTATATTTGTATATTTGTATATTTGTTTATTTGTATATTTACATGAAATAGAAAAGGAAAAACAGGCGCACAGGGCACGATTCAAGTGTAGAAGTTTTATTAGAAATATACACACGCACAAATAAATATGCACTTACTAGATATAAGTAAATGTCCTGCACTGAATAAAAAACTCCTGGAGTCCGCAGTTTCTGTTAAACAGGCACAGATGGTCCTCCTCCTCTCCACTTCAGTCAGAGCATTCAGTTAGTAGTGATCCGGATCTTCAACCTGAACGTTTGACCGGCCTTTGCAAACAGTTTATACCGCTTTCTCCAAATTGAAGTTGTTTGTGATAGCTTGTTAAGCTTTCCTGACGCGTTTCCCCCGACTCCGGTCGGGCTTTTTCAAAGGCTTAATAGTAAAGTAGAGGCACCCTTTGATTTTAAAGGCAAGTTGTTCAATCCGAATTGGAGGTGTGAACTTATTGTCCAATGCCGGGTGGGGGTGTGTGAACACATTTACTACCCCGGATATGTGATCGCTCCGTTAGTTTTAATGCACTGATTGTCGCTGCACTTTAAAAAAGATTCAGATTGCTGCTAAGTCTAAATGTATAACAAACATTCTGTAGCAGGCTACATGAAGATAGGCATAGCTAGTGAGCACATTTATCTAGAAACATTTCATTGCAAAAGATGTAAGTAAATAGTGGCAATCTTAGCGCATTGTAATAGTGAAAATCGATCTATATACATTTTAACCATAGAGACATACAATGATTTAAAACAAAGGACCATAATACATGCTTTTCTAAAATGAAATTATTAAATCTATATTAAGAAATCTGAAAAATTCAGTGTTTTTTTAAAAAACAGAGAAACTTAAAAAGACAGTTTATACTCGCTCAAGGAACATTTTAAAATTCTGCATAACCTAAAATACACATAACCTAAAATACACAGAGGAACAATATATATTTGTTAATTTAAAAAGCATACTAGATGCCTTATTGATACATTGTGAAATTGTGCGTAACCTAAAAAACACACATGGGAACAATGTGTGTTAGTTAATTTCGATAAAAAGCACACTGGATGCCTTAAACTTACAGGATTAACTGTGATTGCGGTAATAGTACATAAAGGAAAAAATATAGGTTGCAAAAAAGTAATGTTTGTTATTATTGCTATTCAAAAGCTCAATTCACTTAGAAAATATTGACAATATATTAAAAGCATGGGATGTTACAGCTATTGAATATAATGCCTCAGAATATCTAGTATCTATTCTATGAACCTGAGGGAACTTGATACAACAATTAGGTAAAATTTATAAGTTAAGAATAATAGAAACTTCCATTAATAAGGTAAAACTCTAAATCCAAGGACCAATAGTTGTTTCGTGTGAAATACCATTTCAGGACACTTATAGTTAGACTATATCAATAATGGTGAAAAGAAGGGATTGAACTATAAACCATTTTCCCTAGAATTTCATATGTTAACCCACAAACGATACTTCGGAAACAAGTGTTTTTCGCAGAAAACTTTCCCAGTCTGTGTTGGATAAAATAAAACTTCATTTTATGTGTGGATGATTAAGACTACTAAATGTACTAAACACCCTTAAATCACATATTCTTAAAATTTCATGGCATTTCATTAAAAAAAACTCATTAAAATACATAAAAATGAATTAATATTTGTTCTAAAAATAAACGACAACTTATAAAAATGCTGCCACGTCTATATCGATGTTCAGCCCCAGCGGTTGTAGTGTTTTCAGTTTATATATCCACCTAGTTTCTAGTTTTCTTAATTCTAATAGTCTGTTGGGTTTTGTGTGAGGAACATGGTACTTTTAATGAGCTAGCGTTACTCCCATGGCACTCTAAAAAATGTTTTGGAACACTATGATTCTCCATTTTTTCTTTGATATTGTAAAGGTGTTCGTTAGTCCTGCACCTTATTTTTCTTTTGGTGCGGCCTACATAGAGAAGGCCACACCCACACTCTAATAAATAGACGACATATATTGAGTCACAGTTACTTTTAAAATTAATGGTGTAGGTTTCTGAGGATTGACTATTATGAAATGTGGGTGCTCTATTAATATGTTTGCACATATTACATCTTGTTTTTCCACATTTCATAGTCCCCTTCCAATTTGTTAGCCAGTTATCAATTTTTGGGTTAACATCATTTTTTGGAATTGATTTAATCTTGCTGGGGGCTAGAATATTCTTAAGGCGCCTACCCTTCTTATACGTGAATGTTGGTTTGTCTTCAAGGTATGGGCCTAGAATGGGATCTGATTTTAGAAGGGGACAATGTCTTTTGATGATATTTTCAAATTTTTTGGAACCTTGGTTATATGTGGTAACAAACCTTATAGGATTGCCGTTGTTTGATTGTAATTTAATTAAGTCGTTATGTAAACTGGTCCCTATTGGTGATGGGTCTTCATTTATACTATTCTTTTGGAAAAAAGACCTTCTGTCTTTAGCCGCTACTTTTGCTTTTGCTTGATTTAAAATGTCTGGATTATAACCTTTATCCAAAACATTTTTCTCTAAAATGCTTGCTTCCATATCATAATCAGAGCTATGGGTGCAATTTCTTTTAAGTCTCAAAAATTGGCTTTGTGGAACATTATTTATCCAACTATTTTTATGGGCACTTCACGCTTGAATAAAACTATTACAATCAGTGATTTTCCTGTAATTTTTAACGGCTATTTTTCCTTGATGATCTTTAAAAAAAGTTAAGTCTAAAAACTCTATTCTATCTTTAGAGCTGTTTCCTGTAAATTTTAGGTTAAAATCATTACTGTTAATATGACTTATAAAACTATTAATTAACTCATGTTCACCCTTCCATAAAATTATAATGTCATCTATATACCGTGCATAAATTAAAATGTTATTAATAAAAGGATTGTTATTCCATATATAATTTTTCTCAAAGGCATTAACATACAGATTTGCGTATGAGGGAGCAAATGTAGTGCCCATTGCTGTCCCTCTTTTCTGTACGTAAAATTTATTTTGGAAATTAAAATAATTGTGATGTAAAATGAATTTTATACTCTCCACTAGAAACTCAATATGATTTGGTGGAAATGACCAATTGGCTAGTTCTAACTCCACTTGTCGAATGCCATTTAGGTGGGGGATGCATGTGTAGAGCGACGCAACGTCGCATGTTAACCAAATCATGTCCTCTTCCCAATTCAACCCTTCAAATTTAATAATTGCTTCAGTCGTATCTTTAATATAGGCTTGAGTGGATTTTACCAAAGGTTGAAGGTAGAAGTCCACATATTTTGACAGATTGTCAATAATAGACCCAATTCCGGAGATGATTGGTCTACCGGGAGGGTTTTGTATGTCTTTGTGGACCTTAGGAAGATGGTATATAATAGGTATATTGGGTTGTAGAGTATAGATAAATTTATATTCATCATCATTTAAAGTGAAGGTCAATTCTGCCGTCCAGGATCGCATATTTCAATGTATACTAAAAAATCAATATGATGTTCATTCACCAAAATATATTAAAAAACAATAATAACCTTTATTTTTCACTTGTTGTACCCGCTCCGTTGATGCTTCACAATCCGCCCGCCATACAACATTCTGTGATTGACATATTTGATGTCCTATTGGTATTTTAACCCCATGGCGTCCAGCCCCTTTTCCCTTTTGTCATCGTTACCCTATGCGCATGCGTTTATAGAAACAGCGCATCATCATCGGCATGCTCGTTCATGTAACGCGCATGCGTTTTCTGTTCTAACACTATTTACATTGATTCGTCAGCATTGGTCTCGTTTAGGAATACATCCAAACCGCTTGCAAACCTAATACTTGGTAATTAAATAGCACGGCACATCTCACATACTTATTGAATTGTATATAATTATTTTCAAGTTATTTATCTTGATTCTTGCTATAAATTATTTTATTAGTCCTGCACAGTGTCGGTGCTCATTGTTGCTGACAGTATACCTGCTCCCATGCCACTGCAGCTGTCAGCCGTGCCCAGAATTTGGAACGTTATTTATGACACCTATGGAACGCATGCGCCGTGGATCGGAGGATACGCATGCGCAGTGCAAAACGATTGCGGGTGGACGAGCGTAGTCCTCTTCGAAACTACAAAGCAACGTCAACACAATCGAATAAGGAAGTGTGGAGGGGGCGGAGGATAAGGCAAAAACGGAGGTATAATAAATAAACTATTTATATGTATAGGAATATTTTTTGGGACATATGAAATAAGCGATTAAAATAAATTAAACATTCTTTATTAAAATAAGTATAGTATATAAGAAAAATTGACCTTCACTTTAATATGCCCTCTGATTTTGCTTTGCTTAATAATTTATTAATTCTTTGTTAAAGATTTCTGTTGGATCTTTGGATAGTATTTGATAAGTATCTTCATCACCTAATAATTTGATTGCCTCTTTAAGATAGTCCTCCCTTCTCTGTATAACTATTCCCCCGTCTTTGTCGGCCGGGCGAATAATGATTTCTTTGTTACCTTCTAATTTTTTAAGGGACTTTCTTTCTAGAATACTGAGGTTATAATTCTTCTATGTCTTTAGATACTAATCTATTAAAAGTTGATAATTGTTCCCCTTGAGCTCCTATTGGATTAAAACTAGACTTTGCTTTAAAATTAGAGTGTTGGATTATAGGTTAATTTTCATACGTAGACAGATTAGAAAGATCTAACTGATCCTCACTGAATTTTTCAGATTTTTTAAAAAAACACTGAATTTTTCAGATTTCTTAATATAGATTTAATAATTTCTTTTTAGAAAAGCATGTATTATGGTCCTTTGTTTTAAATCATTGTTTGTCTCTATGGTTAAAATGTATATAGATCGATTTTCACTATTACAATGCGCTAAGATTACCACTATTTTCTTACATCTTTTGCAATGAAATGTTTCTAGATAAATGTGCTCACTAGCTATGCCTATCTTCATGTAGCCTGCTACAGAATGTTTGTTATACATTTAGACTTAGCAGCAATCTGAATCTTTTTGAAAGTGCAGCGACAATCAGTGCATTAAAACTAACGGAGCGATCACATATCCGGGGTAGTAAATGTGTTCACACACCCCCACCCGGCATTGGACAATAAGTTCACACCTCCAATTCGGATTGAACAACTTGCCTTTAAAATCAAAGGGTGCCTCTACTTTACTATTAAGCCTTTGAAAAAGCCCGACCGGAGTTGGGGGAAACGCGTCAGGCAAGCTTAACAAGCTATCACAAACAACTTCAATTTGGAGAAAGCGGTATAAACTGTTTGCAAAGGCCGGTCAAACATTCAGGTTGAAGATCCGGATCACTACTAACTGAATGCTCTGACTGAAGTGGTGAGGAGGAGGACCATCGGTGCCTGTTTAACAGAAACTGCGGACTCCAGGAGTTTTTTATTCAGTGCAGGACATTTACTTATATCTAGTAAGTGCATATTTACTTGTGCGTGTGTATATTTCTAATAAAACTTCTACACTTGAATCGTGCCCTGTGCACCTGTTTTTTCTTTTCTATTTCATGTAACTACATTTGAGCCAAGACCGGTGGAATTGCTGGCTGGAACAAGGCTGCACTATAAAGGCACCAAGTTTGGAACAAAGATCTGTCCCAGCTAATATTGCTGAAAACACTGTTGGAAATATTTTACAATCAAAGAACAATCACCAACAATACCAGTTGCATGATTTAAATCACTGAAACCATTATAAAAGGTACTGTTGGCCTCTGGCTAATTGTTTTCAAATCTTTTAACTATTTGATTGACACACACTTTTTCTAACAGGACTGTCAATCAATCTTTGAGTGTTTTCTTCTTATATACTCTTATCAGGTGTGTTTGATACCAATTTATTCAGTTTTTATTATTATTATCAATCTTTTATTTTTCATTTTTATATATTAAGTGTCTTTTGGAATCTTTTGATACATACAATTTGTCTAGTTCCAAGCAATATTCATTAGGGTCACTGATTTCTATAGAGGAATCTAATAATTTCATTGAACAAACCAATATATATATATTTAAATTTATAATACCAGCTTTGGTCAGTACATAAGCACATCAAATCACTTTTAGTATTTGTTATTTGTATATTTGTTTATTTGTTTATTTGTTTATTTGTATATTTTTATATTTGTTTATTTGTATATTTGTATATTTGTTTATTTGTTTATTTGTATATTTGTATATTTGTTTATTTGTTTATTTGTATATTTGTATATTTGTTTATTTGTTTATTTGTTTATTTGTATATTTGTATATTTGTTTATTTGTTTATTTGTTTATTTGTATATTTGTTTATTTGTTTTTTTGTATATTTGTATTATAGCAAAAAGATGTAATGAAATACAAAACAGTATAACAAAACACAGAACTGCGCTCAATATAATATTTGACAAATGGTAAAAAATCATACACACTCTTACTTTAAAATAAGTGCTATTGCTAATACATTAATCTTATTTATCATAAAACAGGGAATGAAAGTATTTAGTTTAACTAAACCATATATTTATTAACAATATTACGTCTTAATGTTCAAAACCTCAAAAAGGATAAATATCGAATGCCACACACTGGTGGGCTTAATATGTTGATGCCGGCAGCTGATTCCTCTGTAACCTCCGTTATCTCTCGGAGTAAGGTAGAAATCTATAGGCAAGGAAAAGGGAGGAAGTGCACAAATGCACCTACATAGTGCAAATCAATTTATCTAAAAAGATGAACACACACGTGTTACTTATAAAAACCCAGCAGGGTATCTACTCACTAGATTCAACCTCAAACAATGAGGTATGCGCAAGCACATCAAACAGTCTGTGGCTGTGATTCTTAGTCTTTAAAAAAGTCATTGCTGTGTCTTGCTTCACCTTAATGTTTGTAGTGTAGTTAAGAAATTTCTTCTTGAGTATTCCACGAAACAGTTCCTAGTATGCGATACCTGCTCACACAGAGCTCTCCAATACAGCTAACAGCTGATCGCAAACAGTTGATGTAAGGTGGGTGTGGCCTTACGCGTTTCGCAGTTACGTCACTGCTTCGTCAGAGGATTAATTAATATAATCCTCTGATGAAGTGGTGACGTAACCGCAAAACGTATTGGAGAGCTCTGTGTGAGCGGGTTTCACGTACTAGGAACTGTTTCGTGGAATACTCAAAAATAAATTTCTCAACTACGCTACAAACATTAAGGTGAAGCAAGACACAGCAACGACTGTTTTAAAGACTAAGAATCACAGCCACAGACTGTTTAATGTGCTTGCGCATACCTCATATTGTTTGAGGTCGAATCTAGTGAGTAGATACTCTGCTGGGTTTTTAGAAGTAACACGTGTGTGTGTTCATCTTTTTAGATAAATTGTTTTGCACTATGTAGGTGCATTTGTGCGCTTCCTCCCTTTCCCTTGCCTATTGTATATTTGTTTATTTATATATTTGTTTATTTGTATATTTGTTTATTTGTATATTTGTTTATTTATATATGTGTATATTTATATATTTGTTTATTTGTATATTTGTTTGTATATTTGTATATTTATATAGTTGTTTATTTGTATAATTGTATATTTGTTTGTATATTTGTTTATTTATATATTTGTTTGTTTGTATGTTTGTCTATTTATTTGTATATTTGTATATTTATATATTTGTTTATTTGTATATTTATATATTTGTATATTTATATATTTGTTTATTTGTATATTTGTTTGTATATTTGTATATTTATATATTTGTTTATTTGTATATTTGTTTGTATATTTGTATATTTATATATTTGTTTATTTGTATAATTGTCTATTTATTTGTATATTTGTATATTTATATATTTGTTTATTTGTATATTTATATATTTGTATATTTGTTAATTTATATATTTGTATATTTGTATATTTATATATTTGTATATTTGTATAATTGTATATTTGTTTGTATATTTGTTTATTTGTATATTTGTCTATTTATTTGTCTATTTATATATTTGTTTATTTGTATATTTATATATTTGTATATTTATATATTTGTATATTTATATATTTGTTTATTTGTATATTTGTATATTTATATATTTGTTTATTTGTTTATTTGTATATTTATATATTTGTATATTTGTATATTTATATATTTGTTTATTTATATATTTGTATATTTGTATATTTATATATTTGTTTATTTGTATATTTGTTTATTTGTATATTTATATATTTGTAGTGTAGAATAAAATAGCTGGTCCTTTCTAACTAATTCATCGTTTTCAAACAAATTTGTTCTTTAAAGACTGAATCTTTATTGTGATACACAACTTATTAATATTTCTATAAACTGGATGGGGGCTGGTACTATGTGATACTTGTGCTGCATCTGGATCCCAACATCTGCCCATGGTCTGTTTACTAGACAAGAAGTTTATAAGTGACACATTACAGTGAGTCTGTACTCCAGATCACACCATGAGTAAATATGTACAGATTGCATGTTCTATAACAGTTCTTAGTATATGACAAATCCTGCGAACACTTTATAAAATTGTATTTCTAGTTGTATATTAATAACTTACCTGGAACCTACAAAGATGTGTCTGGCTTTGTCTATAATGTGACCACCGTGTTGTGTCACACACATTTGCAGAGTAGGCTTGATGGTCATGTGGGTAAATGCATAATTAAACATAACCTTATTTCATCGTTTTGTGAAACGACACCAGTGTCTATTCAAAGCAGGTACGGGGGTGGGTTCTATGCCCCATTTATTACTGTAGCACCCCCAAACTTACAGTTTCCAGCTACCCTGAATTAGCAGGCAGTGCCAGCCCTCTACACAGGGCAACTAGAGGGAGAAACAAGGTAGGAGATACAAGTAGCAAGTGTTAGTAGGGGGGACATCCTGCACCTTTCAGTATCTTTACTGCACCCCTGATATTTATCTCTGTATCTGGCAGCTGTGTAATATACAGGCACCTTTATGTGGCCATATAGAGTATCAGGGGGTTGCAATACTCTTGTGGTTTTGTTATGCGGAGGCTGAAGCACCTGATTTCATATCAAGTTGTAAAAATACCAGTGGAACAATTTCTATGGTTCATTTTACTAACCACATAATATACATAATATACATCTTACATGGACATAAAGGCTAGCAGTATGCTTGTGTATTATTAGCCTTTTCCCTGCCTGTGCCAGTCTCAGGCGTTGTGTGCTTTGTGCACCATTGTACCTAGCAATCAGCTCCTGGGCAACACTGGCACTCAACAGGCTGTATAGCTGCAGTATACTGGTGGCCTTGTATGTCCCTTTAAGACAGCAAACCCAACAGCGCAGAGAGATTCAGGAACTTACTGTTTATGTCGGCTTTTTCAGCATTGACCTTTGTGAAGACATTTCACTTCTTTATGTGAAAAAGGAAGTAGCTGTTTATTTTAGGTACATTCTACAAAAGCTTCTATCAGTGCAAAACCTCACTCATTCACTTACATACAGTGCAAAACCTCACTCATTCACTTACATTCAGTGCACAGCCTTACTCATTCAATTACATGCAGTGCACAGCCTCACTCATTCACTTACATGCAGTGCACAGCCTCACTCATTCACTTACATTCAGTGCACAGCCTTACTCATTCAATTACATGCAGTGCAAAACCTCACTCATTCACTTACATGCAGTGCAAAACCTCACTCATTCACTTACATACAGTGCAAAACCTCACTCATTCACTTACATTCAGTGCACAGCCTTACTCATTCAATTACATACAGTGCAAAACCTCACTCATTCACTTACATACAGTGCAAAACTTCACTCACTCATTCACTTACATGCAGTGCAAAACTTCACTCACTCATTCACTTACATACAGTGCATAACCTCACTCATTCACTTACATGCAGTGCAATACCTCACTCATTCACTTACATGCAGTGCAAAACATCACTCATTCACTTACATGCAGTGCAAAACCTCACTCATTCACTTACATACAGTGCAAAACCTCACTCATTCACCTACATACAGTGCAAAATCTCACTCATTCACCTACATACAGTGCAAAACCTCACTCATTCACCTACATACAGTGCAAAACCTTACTCATTCACTTACATACAGTGCAAAACCTCACTCATTCACTTACATGCAGTGCAAAACCTCAATCATTCACTTACATACTGTGCAAAACCTCACTTATTCACTTACATGCAGTGCAAAACCTCACTCATTCAGTTACATGCAGTGCAAAACCTCACTCATTAAGTTGCATGCAGAGCAAAACCTCACTCATTCACTTACATGCAGTACAAAACCTCACTTATTCACATACATGCAATACAAAACCTCACCCATTCAGGTACATGCAGTGCAAAACCTCACTCATTCAGTTACATGCAGTTCAAAACCATACTCATTCAATTACATGCAGTGCAAAACCTCACTCATTCAGTTACATGCAGTTCAAAACCATACTCATTCAGTTACATGCAGTGGAAAACCTCACTCATTCAGTTACATGCAGTGGAAAACCTCCCTCATTCAGTTACATACAGTGCAAAACCTCACTCATTCACTGACACAATGGTGAAGTTTATCTGAAGGAAAGATACTGCACATTATACACTAAATACATCTCATGCACCTTCTGCTAATCATGGTGCTGACATATTAGTACCTAGGTTACACTGCAGGTATGTGATAGATAGTTACTGCACATTATACACTAAATATATCTCATGCACCTCCTGCTAATCATGGTGCTGACATATTGGTACCTAGGTTACACTGCAGGTATGTGAGGGAGAGTTACTGCACATTATACACTAAATACATCTCATGCACTGCACATTATACACTAAATACATCTCATGCACCTCCTGCTAATCATGGTGCTGACATATTGGTACTTAGGTTACACTGCAGGTATGTGATCGAGTTACTGCACCTCCTGCTAATCATGGTGCTGACATATTGGTACCTAGGTTACACTGCAGGTATGTGATATGGAGTTACTGCACATTATACACTAAATACTTCTCATGCACCTCCTGCTAATCATGGTGCTGACATATTGGTACATAGTTTACACTGCAGGTATGTGATATGGAGTTACTGCACATTATACACTAAATACATCTCATGCACCTTCTACTAATCATGGTGCTAACATATTGGTACCTAGGTCACACTACAGGTATGTGATAGAGAGTTACTGCACATTATACACTAAATACATCTCATGCACCTCCTGCTAATCATGGTGCTGACATATTGGTATCTAGGTTACACTGCAGGTATGTGATAGTTACTGCACATTATACACTAAATACATCTCATGCACCTCCTGCTAATCATGGTGCTGACATATTGGTACCTAGGTTACACTGCAGGTATATGATAGAGAGTTACTGCACATTATACACTAAATACATCTCATGCACCTCCTGCTAATCATGGTGCTGACATATTGGTATCTAGGTTACACTGCAGGTATGTGATAGAGAGTTACTGCACATTATACACTAAATACATCTCATGCACCTCCTGCTAATCATGGTGCTGACATATTGGTACCTAGGTTACACTGCAGGTATGTGATAGAGAGTGACTGCACATTATACACTAAATACATCTCATGCACCTCCTGCTAATCATGGTGCTGACATATTGGTACCTAGGTTACACTGCAGGTATGTGATAGTTACTGCACATTATACACTAAATACATCTCATGCACCTCCTGCTAATCATGGTTCTGATATATTAGTACCTAGGTTACACTGCAGGTATGTGATAGTTACTGCACATTATACACTAAATACATCTCATGCACCTCCTGCTAATCATGGTGCTGACATATTGGTACCTAGGTTACACTGCAGGTATGTGATAGAGAGTTACTGCACATTATACACTAAATACATCTCATGCACCTCCTGCTAATCATGGTGCTGACATATTGGTACCTAGGTTACACTGCAGGTATGTGATAGAGTTACTGCACATTATACACTAAATACATCTCATGCACCTCCTGCTAATCATGGTGCTGACATATTGGTACCTAGGTCACGCTGCAGGTATGTGAGAGTTACTGCACATTATAAACTGAATACATCTCATGCACCTCCTGCTAATCATGGTGCTGACATATTGGTACCTAGGTTACACTGCAGGTATGTGATAGAGAGTTACTGCACATTATAAACTAAATACATCTCATGCACCTCCTGCTAATCATGGTGCTGACATATTGGTACCTAGGTTACACTGCAGGTATGTGATAGAGAGTTACTGCACATTATAAACTAAATACATCTCATGCACCTCCTGCTAATCATGGTGCTGACATATTGGTACCTAGGTTACACTGCAGGTATGTGATAGAGAGTTACTGCATATTATAAACTAAATACATCTCATGCACCTCCTGCTAATCATGGTGCTGACATATTGGTACCTAAGTTACACTGCAGGTATGTGATAGTTACTGCATATTATACACTAAATACATCTCATGTACCTCCTGCTAATCATGGTGCTGACATATTGGTACCTAGGTTACACTGCAGGTATGTGATAGTTACTGTATATTATACACTAAATACATCTCATGTACCTCCTGCTAATCATGGTGCTGACATATTGGTACCTAGGTTACATTGCAGGTATGTGAGAGCTACTGCACATTATACACTAAATATATCTCATGCAATTCCTGCTAATCATGGTGCTGACATATTGGTACCTAGGTCACACTGCAGGTATGTGAAGGAGAGTTACTGCACATTATACACATAATACATCTTGTGCAACTCCTGCTAATCATGGTGCTGACATATTGGTACCTAGGTTACACTGCAGGTATGTGAAGGAGAGTTACTGCACATTATACACTAAATACATCTCATGCAACTTCTGCTAATCATGGTACTGACATATTGGTACCTAGGTTACACTGCAGGTATGTGAGAGTTACTGCACATTATACACTAAATACATCTCATGCACCTCCTGCTAATCATGGTGCTGACATATTGGTACCTAGGTTACACTGCAGGTATGTGATATAGAGCTACTGCACATTATACACTAAATACATCTCATGCACCTCCTGCTAATCATGGTGCTGACATATTAGTACCTAGGTTACACTGCAGGTATGTGATAGAGAGTTACTGCACATTATACACTAAATACATTTCATGCATCTCCTGCTAATCATGGTGCTGACATATTGGTACCTAGGTTACACTGCAGGTATGTGAGGGAGAGTTACTGCACATTATACACTAAATACATCTCATGCACCTCCTGCTAATCATGGTGCTGACATATTGGTACCTAAGTTACACTGCAGGTATGTGATAGAGAGTTACTGCACTTTATATACTAAATACATCTCATGCACCCCCTGCTAATCATGGTGCTGACATATTGCTACCTAGGTTACACTGCAGGTATGTGATAGAGAGTTACTGCATATTATACACTAAATAGTTCTAATGCTCCTCCTGCTAATCATGGTGCTGACATATTGGTACCTAGGTTACACTGCAGGTATGTGATAGTTACTGCACATTATACACTAAATACATCTCATGCACCTCCTGCTAATCATGGTTCTGATATATTAGTACCTAGGTTACACTGCAGGTATGTGATAGTTACTGCACATTATACACTAAATACATCTCATGCACCTCCTGCTAATCATGGTGCTGACATATTGGTACCTAGGTTACACTGCAGGTATGTGATAGAGAGTTACTGCACATTATACACTAAATACATCTCATGCACCTCCTGCTAATCATGGTGCTGACATATTGGTACCTAGGTTACACTGCAGGTATGTGATAGAGTTACTGCACATTATACACTAAATACATCTCATGCACCTCCTGCTAATCATGGTGCTGACATATTGGTACCTAGGTCACGCTGCAGGTATGTGAGAGTTACTGCACATTATAAACTAAATACATCTCATGCACCTCCTGCTAATCATGGTGCTGACATATTGGTACCTAGGTTACACTGCAGGTATGTGATAGAGAGTTACTGCACATTATAAACTAAATACATCTCATGCACCTCCTGCTAATCATGGTGCTGACATATTGGTACCTAGGTTACACTGCAGGTATGTGATAGAGAGTTACTGCACATTATAAACTAAATACATCTCATGCACCTCCTGCTAATCATGGTGCTGACATATTGGTACCTAGGTTACACTGCAGGTATGTGATAGAGAGTTACTGCACATTATACACTAAATACATCTCATGCACCTCCTGCTAATCATGGTGCTGACATATTGGTACCTAGGTTACACTGCAGGTATGTGATAGAGTTACTGCACATTATACACTAAATACATCTCATGCACCTCCTGCTAATCATGGTGCTGACATATTGGTACCTAGGTCACGCTGCAGGTATGTGAGAGTTACTGCACATTATAAACTAAATACATCTCATGCACCTCCTGCTAATCATGGTGCTGACATATTGGTACCTAGGTTACACTGCAGGTATGTGATAGAGAGTTACTGCACATTATAAACTAAATACATCTCATGCACCTCCTGCTAATCATGGTGCTGACATATTGGTACCTAGGTTACACTGCAGGTATGTGATAGAGAGTTACTGCACATTATAAACTAAATACATCTCATGCACCTCCTGCTAATCATGGTGCTGACATATTGGTACCTAAGTTACACTGCAGGTATGTGATAGTTACTGCATATTATACACTAAATACATCTCATGTACCTCCTGCTAATCATGGTGCTGACATATTGGTACCTAGGTTACACTGCAGGTATGTGATAGTTACTGTATATTATACACTAAATACATCTCATGTACCTCCTGCTAATCATGGTGCTGACATATTGGTACCTAGGTTACATTGCAGGTATGTGAGAGCTACTGCACATTATACACTAAATATATCTCATGCAATTCCTGCTAATCATGGTGCTGACATATTGGTACCTAGGTCACACTGCAGGTATGTGAAGGAGAGTTACTGCACATTATACACATAATACATCTTGTGCAACTCCTGCTAATCATGGTGCTGACATATTGGTACCTAGGTTACACTGCAGGTATGTGAAGGAGAGTTACTGCACATTATACACTAAATACATCTCATGCAACTTCTGCTAATCATGGTACTGACATATTGGTACCTAGGTTACACTGCAGGTATGTGAGAGTTACTGCACATTATACACTAAATACATCTCATGCACCTCCTGCTAATCATGGTGCTGACATATTGGTACCTAGGTTACACTGCAGGTATGTGATATAGAGCTACTGCACATTATACACTAAATACATCTCATGCACCTCCTGCTAATCATGGTGCTGACATATTAGTACCTAGGTTACACTGCAGGTATGTGATAGAGAGTTACTGCACATTATACACTAAATACATTTCATGCATCTCCTGCTAATCATGGTGCTGACATATTGGTACCTAGGTTACACTGCAGGTATGTGAGGGAGAGTTACTGCACATTATACACTAAATACATCTCATGCACCTCCTGCTAATCATGGTGCTGACATATTGGTACCTAAGTTACACTGCAGGTATGTGATAGAGAGTTACTGCACTTTATATACTAAATACATCTCATGCACCCCCTGCTAATCATGGTGCTGACATATTGCTACCTAGGTTACACTGCAGGTATGTGATAGAGAGTTACTGCATATTATACACTAAATAGTTCTAATGCTCCTCCTGCTAATCATGATGCTGACATATTGTTACAGAGGTTACACTGCAGGTATGTGAAGGAGAGTTACTACACATTATATACTAAATACTTCTCATGCACCTCCTGCTAATCATGGTGCTGACATATTGGTACCTAGGTTACACTGCAGGTATGTGATATAGAGTTACTGCACATTATACACTAAATACATCTCATGCACCTCCTGCTAATCATGGTGCTGACATATTGGTACCTAGGTTCCACTGCAGGTATGTGATAGAGAGTTACTGCACATTATACACTAAATATATCTCAGTCACCTCCTGCTAATCATGGTGCTGACATATTGGTACCTAGGTTACACTGCAGGTATGTGATACTTACTGCATTTTATACACTAAATACATCTCATACAATTCCTGCTAATCATGGTGCTGACATATTGGTACCTAGGTCACACTGCAGGTATGTGAAGGAGGGTTACTTTACATTATACACTAAATGCATCTTATGCATCTCCCGCTAATCATGGTGCTGACATATTGGTACATAGGTTACTCTGCAGGTAAGTGATAGTTATTGTATATTATACACTAAATACATCTCATGCACCTCCTGCTAATCATGGTGCTGACATATTGGTACCTAGGTTACACTGCAGGTATGTGAAGGAGGGTTACTTTACATTATACACTAAATGCATCTTATGCATCTCCCGCTAATCATGGTGCTGACATATTGGTACATAGGTTACTCTGCAGGTAAGTGATAGTTATTGTATATTATACACTAAATACATCTCATGCACCTCCTGCTAATCATGGTGCTGACATATTGGTACCTAGGTTACACTGCAGGTATGTGATAGTTACTGCACATTATACACTAAATACATCTCATGCACCTCCTGCTAATCATGGTGCTGACATATTGGTACCTAGGTTACACTGCAGGTATGTGATAGTTACTGCACATTATACACTAAATACATCTCATGCACCTCCTGCTAATCATGGTGCTGACATATTGGTACCTAGGTTACACTGCAGGTATGTGAAGGAGAGTTACTACACATTATATACTAAATACTTCTCATGCACCTCCTGCTAATCAGGTGCTGACATATTGGTACCTAGGTTACACTGCAGGTATGTGATAGTTACTGCAAATTATACACTAAATACATCTCATGCACCTCCTGCTAATCATGGTGCTGACATATTGGTACCTAGGATACACTGCAGGTATGTGATAGTTACTGTATATTATTCATTAAATACATCTCATGCACCTCTGCTAATCATGGTGCTGACATATTGGTACCTAGGTTACACTGCAGGTATGTGAAGGAGAGTTACTACACATTATATACTAAATACTTCTCATGCACCTCCTGCTAATCATGGTGTTGACATATTGGTACCTATGTTACACTGCAGGTATGTGCTAGAGAGTTACTGCACATTATACACTAAATACATCTCATGCACCTCCTGCTAATCATGGTGCTGACATATTAGTACCTAGGTTACACTGCAGGTATGTGAAGGAGAGTTACTACACATTATATACTAAATACTTCTCATGCACCTCCTGCTAATCATGGTGCTGACATATTGGTACCTAGGTTACACTGCAGGTATGTGATATAGAGTTACTGCACATTATACACTAAATACATCTCATGCACCTCCTGCTAATCATGGTGCTGACATATTGGTACCTAGGTTCCACTGCAGGTATGTGATAGAGAGTTACTGCACAGTATACACTAAATATATCTCAGTCACCTCCTGCTAATCATGGTGCTGACATATTGGTACCTAGGTTACACTGCAGGTATGTGATACTTACTGCATTTTATACACTAAATACATCTCATACAATTCCTGCTAATCATGGTGCTGACATATTGGTACCTAGGTCACACTTCAGGTATGTGATAGAGAGTTACTGCACATTATAAACTAAATACATCACATGCACCTCCTGCTAATCATGGTGCTGACATATTGGTACCTAGGTTACACTGCAGGTATGTGAAGGAGGGTTACTTTACATTATACACTAAATGCATCTTATGCATCTCCCGCTAATCATGGTGCTGACATATTGGTACATAGGTTACTCTGCAGGTAAGTGATAGTTATTGTATATTATACACTAAATACATCTCATGCACCTCCTGCTAATCATGGTGCTGACATATTGGTACCTAGGTTACACTGCAGGTATGTGATAGTTACTGCACATTATACACTAAATACATCTCATGCAACTCCTGCTAATCATGGTGCTGACATATTGGTACCTAGGTTACACTGCAGGTATGTGATAGTTACTGCACATTATACACTAAATACATCTCATGCACCTCCTGCTAATCATGGTGCTGACATATTGGTACCTAGGTTACACTGCAGGTATGTGAAGGAGAGTTACTACACATTATATACTAAATACTTCTCATGCACCTCCTGCTAATCATGGTGCTGACATATTGGTACCTAGGTTACCCTGCAGGTATGTGATAGTTACTGCACATTATACACTAAACACATCTCATGCACCTCCTGCTAATCATGGTGCTGACATATTGGTACCTAGGATACACTGCAGGTATGTGATAGTTACTGTATATTATTCATTAAATACATCTCATGCACCTCTGCTAATCATGGTGCTGACATATTGGTACCTAGGTTACACTGCAGGTATGTGAAGGAGAGTTACTACACATTATATACTAAATACTTCTCATGCACCTCCTGCTAATCATGGTGTTGACATATTGGTACCTATGTTACACTGCAGGTATGTGCTAGAGAGTTACTGCACATTATACACTAAATACATCTCATGCAATTCCTGCTAATCATGGTGCTGATATATTGGTACCTAGGTTACACTACAGGTATGTGAAGGAGAGTTACTGCACATTATACACTAAATACATCTCATGCACCTCCTGCTAATCATGGTGCGGACATATTGGTACCCATGTTACACTGCAGGTATGTGATAGAGTTACTGCACATTATACACTAAATACATCTCATGCACCTCCTGCTAATCATGGTGCTGACATATTGGTACCTAGGTTACACTGCAGGTATGTGATAGTTACTGCACATTATACACTAAATACATCTCATGCACCTCCTGCTAATCATGGTGCTGACATTGGTACCTAGGTTACACTGCAGGTATGTGATAGAGAGTTACTGCACAGTGTACACTAAATACATCTCATGCACCTCCTGCTAATCATGGTGCTGACATTGGTACCTAGGTTACACTGCAGGTATGTGATAGTTACTGCACATTATACACTAAATACATCTCATGCACCTCCTGCTAATCATGGTGCTGACATATTGGTACCTAGGTTACACTACAGGTATGTGAAGGAGAGTTACTACACATTATACACTAAACACATCTCATGCACCTCCTGCTAATCATGGTGCTGACATATTGGTACCTAGGTTACACTGCAGGTATGTGATAGCTACAGCACATTATACACTAAATACATCTCATGCACCTCCTGCTAATCATGGCGCTGACATATTGGTACCTAGGTTACACTGCAGGTATGTGATAGTTACTGTACATTATACAGTAAATACATCTCATGCACCTCCTGCTAATCATGGCGCTGACATATTGGTACATAGGTTACACTGCAGGTATGTGATAGTTGCTGCACTTTATACACTAAATACATCTCATGCAATTCCTGCTAATCATGGTGCTGACATATTGGTACCTAGGTTACACTGCAGGTATGTGATAGTTACTGCACATTATACACTAAATACATCTCATGCACCTCCTGCTAATCATGGTGCTGACATATTGGTACCTAGGTTACACTGCAGGTATGTGATAGCTACTGCCCTTTATACACTAAATACATCTCATACAATTCCTGCTAATCATGGTGCTGACATATTGGTATCTAGGTCACACTGCAGGTATGTGATAGAGTTACTGCACATTATGCACTAAATACATCTCATGCACCTCCTGCTAATCATGGTGCTGACATATTGGTACCTAGGTCACACTGCAGGTATGTGATAGTTACTGCACATTATACACTAAATATATCTCATGCACATCCTGCTAATCATGGTGCTGACATATTGGTACCTAGGTTCAACTGCAGGTATGTGATAGTTACTTCACTTTATACACTAAATACATCTCATGCAATTCCTGCTAATCATGGTGCTGACATATTTTTACCTAGGTCACACTGCAGGTATGTGATAGATTTACTGCACATTATACACTTAATACATCTCATGCACCTCCTGCTAATCATGGTGCTGACATATTGGTACCTAGGTTACACTGCAGGTATGTGATAGCTACTGCACTTTATACACTAAATACATCTCATGCACCTCCTGCTAATCATGGTGCTGACATACTGGTACCTAGGTTACACTGCAGTTATGTGATAGAGTTACTGCACATTATATACTAAATACATCTCATGCACCTCCTGCTAATCATGGTGCTGACATATTAGTACCTAGGTTACACTGCAGGTATGTGATAGCTACTGTACCTTATACACGAAATACATCTCATGCACCTCCTGCTAATCATGGTGCTGACATATTGGTACCTAGGTTACACTGCAGGTATGTGATAGTTACTGCACATTATATACTAAATACATCTCATGCACCTCCTGCTAATCATGGTGCTGACATATTGGTACGTAGGTTACACTGCTGGTGTGTGATAGTTACTGTATATTATACACTAAATACATCTCATGCACCTCCTGCTAATCATGGTGCTGACATATTGGTACCTAGGTTACATTACAGGTATGTGATAGAGAGTTACTGCACATTATATACTAAATATATCTCATGCACCTCCTGCTAATCATGGTGCTGACATATTGGTACCTAGGTTACACTGCAGGTATGTGATAGCTACTGCACTTTATACACTAAATACATCTCATGCACCTCCTGCTAATCATGGTGCTGACATATTGGTACCTAGATTACACTGCAGGTATGTGATAGTTACTGTATATTATACACTAAATACATCTCATGCACCTCCTGCTAATCATGGTGCTGACATATTGGTACATAGGTTACACTGCAGGTATGTGAAAGAGAGTTACTGCACATTATACACTAAATACATCTCATGCACCTCCTGCTAATCATGGTGCTGACATATTGGTACCTAGGTTACACTGCAGTTATGTGATAGAGAGTTACTGCACATTATATACTAAATACATCTCATGCACCTACTGCTAATCATGGCGCTGACATACTGGTACCTAGGTTACACTGCAGTTATGTGATAGTTACTGCACATTATATACTAAATACATCTCATGCACCTACTGCTAATTATGGCGCTGACATATTCGTACCTAGGTTACACAGCAGGTGTGTGATAGTTACTGCACATTATACACTAAATACATCTCATGCACCTCCTGCTAATCATGGTGCTGACATATTGGTACCTAGGTTACACAGCAGGTGTGTGATAGTTACTGCACATTATACACTAAATACATCTCATGCACCTCCTGCTAACCATGGTGCTGACATATTGGTACCTAGGTTACACTGCAGGAATGTGATAGAGTTACTGCACATTATACACTAAATACTTCTCATGCACCTCCTGCTAATCATGGTGCTGACATATTGGTACCTAGGTTACACTGCAGGTAAGTGATAGTTACTGTACATTATACACTAAATACATCTGATGCACCTCCTGCTAATCATGGTGCTGATATATTGGTACCTAGGTTACACTGCAGGTAAGTGATAGTTACTGTTCATTATACACTAAATACATCTGACACACCTCCTGCTAATCATTGTGCTGACATATTGGTACCTAGGTTACACTGCAGGTTTGTAACAGAGAGTTACTGCACATTATACACTAAATACATCTCATGCACCTCCTGCTAATCATGGTGCTGACATATTGGTACCTAGGTTATACTGCAGGTATGTGATAGTTACTGCACATTATACACTAAATAGATCTCATGCACCTCCTGCTAATCATGGTGCTGACATATTGGTACCTAGGTTACACTGCAGGTATGTGATAGAGAGTTACTGCATATTATATACTTAATACATCTCATGCACCTCCTGCTAATCATGGTGCTTACATATTGGTACCTAGGTTACACTGCAGGTATGTGATAGTTAACGCACATTATACACTAAATACATCTCATGCACCTCCTGCTAATCATGGTGCTGACATATTGGTACCTAGGTTACACTGCAGGTGTGTGATAGTTACTGCACATTATACACTAAATACATCTCATGCACCTCCTGCTAATCATGGTGCTGACATATTGGTACATAGGTTACACTGCAGGTATTTGATAGTTACTGCACATTATACACTAAATACATCTCATGTACCTCCTGCTAATCATGGTGCTGACATATTGGTACCTAAGTTACACTGCAGGTATGTGATAGAGAGTTACTGCACATTATACACTAAATACATCTCATGCACCTCCTGCTAATCATGGTGTTGACATATTGGTACCTAGGTTACACTGCAGGTATGTGAAGGAGAGTTACTGCACACTATACACTAAATACATCTCATGCACCTCCTGCTACTCATGGTGCTGACATATTGGTACCTAGGTTACACTGCAGGTATGTGATAGAGAGTTACTGCACATTATACACTAAATACATCTCATGCACCTCCTGCTAATCATGGTGTTGACATATTGGTACCTAGGTTACACTGCAGGTATGTGAAGGAGAGTTACTGCACACTATACACTAAATACATCTCATGCACCTCCTGCTACTCATGGTGCTGACATATTGGTACCTAGGTTACACTGCAGGTATGTGATAGTTACTGCACATTATACACTAAATACATCTCATGCACCTCCTGCTAATCATGGTGCTGGCATATTGGTATCTAGGTTACTCTGCAGGTATGTGATAGTTACTGCACATTATACACTAATTACATCTCATGCACCTCCTGCTAATCATGGTACTGACATATTGGTACCTAGGTTACACTGCAGGTATGTGATAGAGAGTTACTGCACATTATACACTAAATATATCTCATGCACCTCCTGCTAATCATGGTGCTGACATATTGGTACCTAGGTTACACTGCAGGTATGTGAAGGAGAGTTACTGCACATTATAAAGTAAATACATCTCATGCACCTCTGCTAATCATGGTGCTGACATATTGGTACCTAGGTTACACTGCAGGTATGTGATAGTTACTGCACATTATACACTAAATACATCTCATGCACCTCCTGCTAATCATGGTGCTGGCATATTGGTATCTAGGTTACTCTGCAGGTATGTGATAGTTACTGCACATTATACACTAAATACATCTCATGCACCTCCTGCTAATCATGGTGCTGGCATATTGGTACCTAGGTTACACTACAGGTATGTGATAGACAGTTACTGCACATTATACACTAAATACATCTCATGCACCTCCTGCTAATCATGGTGCTGACATATTGGTACCTAGGTTACACTGCAGGTGTGTGATAGTTACTGCACATTATTATTATTATTATTATCGGTTATTTGTAGAGCGCCAACAGATTCTGCAGCGCTAGATTATACACTAAATACATCTCATGCACCTCCTGCTAATCCTGGTGCTGACATATTGGTACCTAGGTTACACTGCAGGTATGTGATAGTTACTGTATATTATTTACTAAATACATCTAGTTAAGATTTTACATGAACATGCCTTTTTTTTACCATCCTTTGAGCAATAGGATGAGGGATAGAAGTGGTACGTTGATATTTCTGCATTTTAATTGATGTCCCTTTAAGAACCAAAGTCAGAAGCTTTTTAAATAGCAAAGTTCAGCGAATAAAACAAAAACAATTATTCTTTGCCTAAAACCAACGCCAAGTTTCCGTTCTGCAAATGTATCAGAAATCTTTCCCAGCAAACAAAAGGCTTGTTGCAAACTGTAGGCAACACAATATCTGGATACAAAAGGCTTTTTATTTGTAAGATAAAGCAGGAAATGTATAAAGAAAAGCATTTCTTGTGTATGAAACCATCAGCAGACGTCTGTGATAAAATATATATATCTAGTTCATGTTCTGAAAATGCATAGCAGTAAATCTTATAGCCCTATTGCCTTATAAACCTAGTTTTTTATTTACACCATCTGACACAGACTTCTGTTACCTTAAAGGAACATTTAATTCATCTCTAATATGCAGCACCCAGCAAATAGAACGTTTTGTTGTTGCTTTTCTGCATTATTATTAGGTATTTCATACAAATTGTTTTCTTCTTAAACTCATAATGAAATAAAATTCAATATAAAGTCATGCTTCCCCCCCCCCCCCCCAGAGGCACAGACCATGCTGCTAATATGTGCATGCGAATTTGCTGGTGCATGGGCTGAGTACAAATGATGTGACATGAAGGGGTGAGCAGCAGCACTGTGCATGTGTCACTGAACACACATTACTTTTATAGGCTACTGTAATGTCCTTATAGTAACACAGAGTATTCTGAGCATTACTACAGCAGTAGGAGCTGGGTCTGTCAGACAATGAGCATTAATACAGCAGTAGGAGCTGGGTCTGTCAGACAATGAGCATTAATACAGAAGTAGGAGCTGGGTCTGTCAGACAATGAGCATTAATACAGCAGTAGGAGCTGGGTCTGTCAGACAATGAGCATTAATACAGCAGTAGGAGCTGGGTCTGTCAGCCAATGAGCATTAATACAGCAGTAGGAGCTAGGTCTGCCAGCCAATGAGGATTAATACAGCAGTAGGAGCTGGGTCTGTCAGCCAATGATCATTAATACAGCAGTAGGAGCTGGGTCTGTCAGCCAATGAGCATTAATACAGCAGTAGGAGCTTGGTCTGTCAGCCAATGAGCATTCATACAGCAGTAGGAGCTGGGTCTGTCAGCCAATGAGCATTCATACAGCAGTAGGAGCTGGGTCTGTCAGACAATGAGGATTAATACAGCAGTAGGAGCTGGGCCTGTCAGTCAATGAGGATTAATACAGCAGTAGGAGCTTTGTCTGTCAGCCAATGAGCATTAATACAGCAGTAGGAGCTGGGTCTGTCAGCCAATGAGCATTAATACAGCAGTAGGAGCTGGGTCTGTCAGACAATGAGGATTAATACAGCAGTAGGAGCTGGGCCTGTCAGTCAATGAGGATTAATACAGCAGTAGGAGCTGGGTCTGTCAGCCAATGAGCATTAATACAGCAGTAGGAGCTGGGTCTGTCAGACAATGAGGATTAATACAGCAGTAGGAGCTGGGCCTGTCAGTCAATGAGGATTAATACAGCAGTAGGAGCTGGGTCTGTCAGCCAATGAGCATTAATACAGCAGTAGGAGCTGGGTCTGTCAGCCAATGAGCATTAATACAGCAGTAGGAGCTGGGTCTGTCAGACAATGAGCATTAATACAGCAGTAGGAGCTGGGTCTGTCAGCCAATGAGCATTAATACAGCAGTAGGAGCTAGGTCTGTCAGACAATGAGCATTAATACAGCAGTAGGAGCTGGGTCTGTCAGCCAATGAGCATTAATACAGCAGTAGGAGCTGGGTCTGTCAGACAATGAGCATTAATACAGCAGTAGGAGCTGGGTCTGTCAGACAATGAGCATTAATACAGCAGTAGGAGCTGGGTCTGTCACCCAATGAGCATTAATACAGCAGTAGGAGCTGGGTCTGTCAGCCAATGAGGATTAATACAGCAGTAGGAGCTGGGTCTGTCAGCCAATGAGCATTAATACAGCAGTAGGAGCTAGGTCTGTCAGACAATGAGCATTAATACAGCAGTAGGAGCTGGGTCTGTCAGCCAATGAGCATTAATACAGCAGTAGGAGCTGGGTCTGTCAGACAATGAGCATTAATACAGCAGTAGGAGCTGGGTCTGTCAGCCAATGAGCATTAATACAGCAGTAGGAGCTGGGCCTGTCAGCCAATGAGCATTAATACAGCAGTAGGAGCTGGATCTGTCAGCCAATGAGCATTAATACAGCAGTAGGAGCTGGGTCTGTCAGACAATGAGCATTACTACAGCAGTAGGAGCTGGGTCTGTCAGACAATGAGCATTAATACAGCAGTAGGAGCTGGGTCTGTCAGCCAATGAGGATTAATACAGCAGTAGGAGCTGGGTCTGTCAGCCAATGAGCATTAATACAGCAGTAGGAGCTGGGTCTGTCAGACAATGAGCATTAATACAGCAGTAGGAGCTGGGTCTGCCAGTCAATGAGCATTAATACAGCAGTAGGAGCTGGGTCTGTCAGCCAATGAGCATTAATACAGCAGTAGGAGCTGGGTCTGTCAGCCAAAGAGCATTAATACAGCAGTAGGAGCTGGGTCTGTCAGCCAATGAGCATTAATACAGCAGTAGGAGCTGGGTCTGTCAGACAATGAACATTAATACAGCAGTAGGAGCTGGGTCTGTCAGCCAATGAGCATTAATACAGCAGTAGGAGCTGGGTCTGTCAGCCAATGAGGATTAATACAGCAGTATGAGCTGGGTCTGTCAGACAATGAGCATTAATACAGCAGTAGGAGCTGGGTCTCTCAGCCAATGAGCATTAATACAGCAGTAGGAGCTGGGTCTGTCAGACAATGAGCATTAATACAGCAGTAGGAGCTGGGTCTGTCAGCCAATGAGCATTAATACAGCAGTAGGAGCTGGGTCTGTCAGTCAATGAGGATTAATACAGCAGTAGGAGCTGGGTCTGTCAGCCAATGAGCATTAATACAGCAGTAGGAGCTGGGTCTGTCAGCCAATGAGGATTAATACAGCAGTAGGAGCTGTGTCTGTCAGCCAATGAGTATTAATACAGCAGTAGGAGCTGGGTCTGTCAGCCAATGAGGATTAATACAGCAGTAGGAGCAAGGTCTGCCAGCCAATGAGCATTAATACAGCAGTAGGAGCTGGGTCTGTCAGTCAATGAGGATTAATACAGCAGTAGGAGCTGGGCCTGTCAGCCAATGAGCATTAATACAGCAGTAGGAGCTGGGTCTGTCAGTCAATGAGGATTAATACAGCAGTAGGAGCTGGGTCTGTCAGTCAATGAGGATTAATACAGTAGTAGGAGCTGGGTCTGTCAGACAATGAGCATTAATACAGCAGTAGGAGCTGGGTCTGTCAGTCAATGAGGATTAATACAGCAGTAGGAGCTGGGTCTGTCAGACAATGAGCATTAATACAGCAGTAGGAGCTGGGTCTGTCAGCCAATGAGGATTAATACAGCAGTAGGAGCTTGGTCTGTCAGCCAATGAGCATTAATACAGCAGTAGGAGCTGGGTCTGTCAGTCAATGAGCATTAATACAGCAGTAGGAGCTGGGTCTGTCAGTCAATGAGGATTAATACAGTAGTAGGAGCTGGGTCTGTCAGACAATGAGCATTAATACAGCAGTAGGAGCTGGGTCTGTCAGTCAATGAGGATTAATACAGCAGTAGGAGCTGGGTCTGTCAGACAATGAGCATTAATACAGCAGTAGGAGCTGGGTCTGTCAGCCAATGAGGATTAATACAGCAGTAGGAGCTTGGTCTGTCAGCCAATGAGCATTAATACAGCAGTAGGAGCTGGGTCTGTCAGCCAATGAGCATTAATACAGCAGTAGGAGCTGGGTCTGTCAGACAATGAGCATTAATACAGCAGTAGGAGCTGGGTCTGTCAGCCAATGAGCATTAATACCGCAGTAGGAGCTGGGTCTGTCAGCCAATGAACATTAATACAGCAGTAGGAGCTTGGCCTGTCAGCCAATGAGCATTAATACAGCAGTAGGAGCTTGGTCTGTCAGCCAATGAGCATTAATACAGCAGTAGGAGCTTGGTCTGTCAGCCAATGAGCATTAATACAGCAGTAGGAGCTGGGTCTGTCAGCCAATGAGCATTAATACAGCAGTAGGAGCTGGGTCTGTCAGACAATGAGGATTAATACAGCAGTAGGAACTGGGTCTGTCAGCCAATGAGCATTAATACAGCAGTAGGAGCTTGGCCTGTCAGCCAATGAGCATTAATACAGCAGTAGGAGCTGGGTCTGTCAGCCAATAAGCATTAATACAGCAGTCAGTGCTGGGTCTGTCAGCCAATGAGCATTAATACAGCAGTAGGAGCTGGGTCTGTCAGCCAATGAGCATTAATACAGTAGTAGGAGCTGGGTCTGTCAGCCAATGAGCATTAATACAGCAGTAGGAGCTGGGTCTGTCAGCCAATGAGCATTAATACAGCAGTAGGAGCTGGGTCTGTCAGACAATGAGCATTAATACAGCAGTAGGAGCTGGGTCTGTCAGACAATGAGCATTAATACAGCAGTAGGAGCTGGGTCTGTCAGCAAATGAGCATTAATACAGCAGTAGGAGCTGGGTCTGTCAGACAATGAGCATTACTACAGAAGTAGGAGCTGGGTCTGTCAGACAATGAGCATTAATACAGCAGTAGGAGCTTGGCCTGTCAGCCAATGAGCATTAATACAGCAGTAGGAGCTGGGTCTGTCAGCCAATGAGCATTAATACAGCAGTAGGAGCTTGGCCTGTCAGCCAATGAGCATTAATACAGCAGTAGGAGCTGGGTCTGTCAGTCAATAAGCATTAATACAGCAGTAGGAGCTGGGTCTGTCAGCCAATGAGCATTCATACAGCAGTAGGAGCTGGGTCTGTCAGACAATGAGGATTAATACAGCAGTAGGAGCTTGGCCTGTCAGCCAATGAGCATTAATACAGCAGTAGGAGCTGGGTCTGTCAGCCAATGAGCATTAATACAGCAGTAGGAGCTGGGTCTGTCAGCCAATGAGCATTAATACAGCAGTAGGAGCTGGGTCTGTCAGCCAAAGAGCATTAATACAGCAGTAGGAGCTGGGTCTGTCAGCCAATGAGCATTAATACAGCAGTAGGAGCTGGGTCTGTCAGCCAATGAGCATTCATACAGCAGTAGGAGCTGGGTCTGTCAGCCAATGAGCATTCATACAGCAGTAGGAGCTTGGTCTCTCAGCCAATGAGCATTAATACAGCAGTAGGAGCTGGGTCTGTCAGACAATGAGGATTAATACAGCAGTAGGAGGTAGGTCTGTCAGCCAATGAGGATTAATACAGCAGTAGGAGCTGGGTCTGTCAGCCAATGAGCATTAATACAGCAGTAGGAGCTGGGTCTGTCAGACAATGAGCATTAATACAGCAGTAGGAGCTGGGTCTGTCAGCCAATGAGCATTAATACAGCAGTAGGAGCTTGGCCTGTCAGCCAATGAGCATTAATACAGCAGTAGGAGCTGGGTCTGTCAGCCAATAAGCATTAATACAGCAGTCAGTGCTGGGTCTGTCAGCCAATGAGCATTAATACAGCAGTAGGAGCTGGGTCTGTCAGCCAATGAGCATTAATACAGCAGTAGGAGCTTGGCCTGTCAGCCAATGAGCATTAATACAGCAGTAGGAGCTGGGTCTGTCAGCCAATAAGCATTAATACAGCAGTAGGAGCTTGGCCTGTCAGCCAATGAGCATTAATACAGCAGTAGGAGCTGGGTTTGTCAGCCAATGAGCATTAATACAGCAGTAGGAGCTGGGTCTGTCAGCCAATGAGCATTAATACAGCAGTAGGAGCTGGGTCTGTCAGCCAATGAGCATTAATACAGCAGTACGAGCTGGGTCTGTCAGCCAATGAGCATTAATACAGCAGTAGGAGCTGGGTCTGTCAGCCAATGAGCATTCATACAGCAGTAGGATCTTGGTCTGTCAGCCAATGAGCATTAATACAACAGTAGGAGCTGGGTCTGTCAGACAATGAGGATTAATACAGCAGTAGGAGGTAGGTCTGTCAGCCAATGAGGATTAATACAGCAGTAGGAGCTGGGTCTGTCAGCCAATGAGCATTAATACAGCAGTAGGAGCTGGGTCTGTCAGACAATGAGCATTAATACAGCAGTAGGAGCTGGGTCTGTCAGCCAATGAGCATTAATACAGCAGTAGGAGCTGGGTCTGTCAGCCAATGAGCATTAATACAGCAGTAGGAGCTGGGTCTGTCAGCCAATGAGCATTAATACAGCAGTAGGAGCTGGGTCTGTCAGCCAATGAGCATTAATACAGCAGTAGGAGCTGGGTCTGTCAGCCAATGAGCATTAATACAGCAGTAGGAGCTGGGTCTGTCAGACAATGAGCATTAATACAGCAGTAGGAGCTTGGCCTGTCAGCCAATGAGGATTAATACAGCAGTAGGAGCTGGGTCTGTCAGCCAATGAGGATTAATACAGCAGTAGGAGCTAGGTCTGTCAGCCAATGAGGATTAATACAGCAGTAGGAGCTGGGTCTGTCAGCCAATGAGGATTAATACAGCAGTAGGAGGTAGGTCTGTCAGCCAATGAGGATTAATACAGCAGTAGGAGCTGGGTCTGTCAGCCAATGAGCATTAATACAGCAGTAGGAGCTGGGCCTGTCAGCCAATGAGCATTAATACAGCAGTAGGAGCTGGGTCTGTCAGCCAATGAGCATTAATACAGCAGTAGGAGCTGGGCCTGTCAGCCAATGAGCATTAATTCAGCAGTAGGAGCTGGGTCTGTCAGCCAATGAGCATTAATACAGCAGTAGGAGCTGGGTCTGTCAGACAATGAGGATTAATACAGCAGTAGGAGCTGGGTCTGTCAGCCAATGAGGATTAATACAGCAGTAGGAGGTAGGTCTGTCAGCCAATGAGGATTAATACAGCAGTAGGAGCTGGGTCTGTCAGCCAATGAGCATTAATACAGCAGTAGGAGCTGGGCCTGTCAGACAATGAGCATTAATACAGCAGTAGGAGCTGGGTCTGTCAGCCAATGAGGATTAATACAGCAGTAGGAGCTAGGTCTGTCAGCCAATGAGGATTGATACAGCAGTAGGAGCTGGGTCTGTCAGCCAATTAGCATTAATACAGCAGTAGGAACTGGGCCTGTCAGCCAATGAGCATTAATACAGCAGTAGGAGCTGGGTCTGTCAGACAATGAGCATTAATACAGCAGTAGGGGCTTCATGTTTAGACAAAGAACAGTATCATTTCTGCACATATATATTTTTCATTTTTAAACTGTCTTTTTGTGATACAAATATATTGAGCCGGCAGTGTCGTTTCTGCATCTGTTTTATTTACTCCACCAAAACCATTTTTAGTTAAATTATTTTTATTGGGAAGAGATCTGCATACAGTACACTTTAACAATCATGAAATATGTTACAAGCTTTGCACAAGTATACAGCCTTCAATATCTTTTTCCTTTATTGCTGAGAAAAGGAGAGTTGTAGCATAACAATTTAACAGATAAGTGAGATAAATGGAATCAACAAAATACTCTAAAATATAACAGAATAAGTCAAGAATGAAAATAAGTAGAACCAGAAAGAAAAAGAAAAAAATTATGCATAAGGGGGAGGATGGGCGATTATGGGATATCGTTATCATAGCTAGACGGTAGTTATCTAGTAGCCAAGTAGATTAAGTTATTAACTAGGGGGAATGTGTAAGGACCTTTTATAGTCGTCCCATATAGATTGTAAGACAATAGAGTTGTCTGTAGTTTTTTTCTTATAGGCAGAGTATTCCTCAAGTTCCAGTAGCTCGGAGACCTTGTCGCGCCAATCACTCAGTTTGGGGATGTCTTTAGTCTTCAATGATCTAGCTATTAACACTTTAACGCTATTTGTGAAAATACGAAACAGGGGGAGTAGGAATCTGCATGGCAGCGTAATGGACTTATTTAAGAGCCAAATCAGAGGGTCTGGGGGTATTGAGATCTGCAAGATCGATTCAACTTCTCGCATGACCTCATACCAATAATGGTTTAGTTGGGAGCACCACCACCACATGTGCCCCATTCCACTTCCCACATGACCACATCTCCAACATTTATTGCTGATAGAGGGAAACAGGCGGTGGAGCCTGCGAGGGGTTAAATACCAGCAATGTAAAATCTTAAAATTGGTCTCTAGAATGGAAGCTGAGGTAGAGGATTTTTTTTGTATTCAAAAATATATATTGGTCTCTGTCTGAGGAAGGATTATTTTTCCTAATTCTCTTTCCCACATCTCGATAGAATAAGGTAGGTTCCCTTGAGGAGGCTGGATCAATATTTTATAAATAATAGAAAGGGAGTGTTTTATTGGGGTAGTTATTAAGTAAAGTTTTTCCAGGTTCGTGGGAGATCGGGTTATATTGTTCTTGTACTTGTGAGTGCTAATATAGTTGTGTAATCGTCTATACGAGAACCAGTTGTGTGCCCATTCAAATCCTTTCTCTATAAGCTGTTCTTGCGTGCAGACATATTCATTAACAGTTATACTATGCATAGGTATGTCCTCTACAGTCATGGGTGGGGATGTCAAGTTGGGTAGTAGTGTCAGGGAAAATTCTGGGTTGTGGAGTAGAGATGTCAAAGGGCCAGGATTGGAGGAGAGGTATGGATTTCGTGAGGAGATTAGGTCCCATTGTAGGGCAGTCTCCTTGGTGATAGGATTCGTGAGCCATTTCATTTTCTCATAGAAATCCGAGCTCCAGCATAGGCTAGTGAGCGGGATGTCCGGGTTCAATTGTCTTTCTAGCTGAACCCATCTTCTCTGAGATGTTCCAACTCTCCAATCCAGGATTCTCTGGAGGAAGATGGAGTTTCTATATTTCTCAAGGTTGGGTAGGCTCAACCCGCCATGTTGTTTCGATAGAAACATGGTATTTTTATTGATTCTTGGCGGTTTGTTATTCCATACAAAATTACTAAATAAGTTCTGAACCTGGGGGAGATATTTGTGGGGAAGAGGGATTGGGAGAGCTCCCATAATGTAGAGCAGTCTGGGGAAAATATTCATCTTTATGGTGTTAATCCGACAACTTGCACTGCTGCAGATGTACAAACATATAACTGTCCTTTAGAGATCTGGGTGCAGCACAACCTAACCACAAAAATACACATGTGAAATAGTATAGGTTTGTTACATTTCTATAAGTGTGCACTAAACCACTATACACAGTGTGACTTGGCACTTAGTTTGTACAGTGTGTGCCTGAGTCAGACGGCAGATCACTTTCATTTGCAGAGGAGGTAGGACTTACTTAGCAAATGTTTTTTATTTCTTTGTGCAATTTCGGATTGTAACTTCAGTGTGGTTGTAGTTGTATGGTGGGGTCAGGGGTCCATAAAAACATTTTTTTTTTTTTTAGCAGCAGTGTATTTATGATTATTTGACAATGCTGTAGAAATTCTATATTTAAAACCATGCAGAAATGTTTCCTCCTCAATACACAAATGGTAGGTGCCCTTTTGGCAGCTATGCATTTTTATATTAATTAATTACATTCCAGTTTACTGCCCCTTTATGCAAGGACTTTCCAGATGCAAGGAGACATTTTATCTAAGATTTTTACATCTGCATAAAATGTTATACTCTCAGACTAAGATTGCTCAGTGTTTGAAATGAGACAGGTTAACTGAAAACTGTTCAGTTTACACTACAGCTGACTTAATTTTGAAAAACATACCAACAAGCCTAAATCCTGCATTTAACCAGATCTAATGGTATGAGTACCACAGCTTATGGTTCCACCAAGACCATATAGAGTACAGCATTTTCAAAATCCATAAGTACAACTGACAGATGGGAACATTTGTACACTATATTTGAAGTGGTGCTCTTGGTTGGGGAAAATGGGGAAAAAACAAACAAAAATATGTCAACCTTTTAAAAGTACTTTTCTTCATCTAGCCATCTACCCAGATCATTAATGTACAATTTTGAATTCACAGAATTATTTTTGTGTACACATTTAGAAATATTATTCTTTCGCTTGGCACAGAAGCACTTATGGGGCAGGCATTAATCCCTGCTGTACAATCCTGTAAGATATTACAGTTGCACCATGCAAGAACAGGGATAGCGCTACTAAGGACTTGCGCCTTCCTCTCCACCAACTCTCCTCTTCTTTCTCCGCTGTTTCCCTTTCTATTCTTTCTTCACATCTTTGTCCAGCTGATTCCCCTTTCACTCTGTTTTAGGCCTCTTCTGCCACATTCAGCATTTCCGCTCTTTCTCGTCTAATCGCATTTCTGTCTCACTCCCCCCCACCTCATGTTTCCGCCCGCTGTCACTGTCCTGTTTTTCACCCAGAAGCTTGGCACCTCATTCTCCCTTTTCAGTAGTGTGTGGTGTTTGCGTGTTACACATATGCAATGTAAAATAGATCATTAAAATGTAATCGTCCATAGTCACTGTATTTGGGACTTTGTTTCCTTCCCCTCTCTGTAACCGCTACAGCTCAGTACTAGTGTAGGATCCAGTTTCATAGCTACAGACACAAGAGTCTGCAAATGGGGTCTATTCCTGACTACTGAAAGAGTTGTATACAGTCACTTTTCTCTGGTTTCACATTCATTGAACTAACTGGTTACCTGTGGTTTTCTAGTGACTGCTCAGCATAAACGCTTATAATAATTCTATTTAAATAATTTAATTTCTAATTCATGAACTTGATGTCTTAAACTCTCACTGGCCTCTATTGAACTGTATATTTTAGCTATTCATGCATTTTGTTTTTTTTCTTCTTTCAATATTGAATTTTTCCTACAGTTCCTATATTAATAAATACATTCATTTTGTTCTTTAATAAAAAATAATGTATACAAAAAAAAAAAAGGAAAAAGGAGGGAAAGAAATATTATTCTTTAAAAAGTGATCTCTTAATTTCATGCATGTCACACACTGTTGATTTAGGGGATGCAAGGTGCATAAATGTTTCGTCCTGTGAGTGTTTCTGCGGGTGCCTGTGTTTATGTCTTTGTGCTTTGGTTTGTGTCTCTATGAGTGTGTAGGTATTTTTTTCTGTGGGTCTCTCTGTGAGGGTGGGTGTGTATGTCTTTGTGCATTTTCTGTGGATGTCTGTGAGGGTGTGTGCATATGTCTTTGAGCTTTTTCTATGGGTGTCTCTGAAAGGGTGTGTGTATGTTTGCCTTTGTGTATTTTCTCTGGATGCCTCTGTGAGGGTGGGTGTGTATATATGTGTTTTCTGTGGATGTCTCTGTGAGGGTGTGTATGTATGTCTGTGTTTTCTGTGGATGTCTCTGTGAGGGTATGTGTTTTCTGTGGGTGTCTCTGTGAGGGTGTGTGTATGTCTTTGTTTGTTTTCTGTGGATGTATCAGTGAGGGTGTGTGTATGTATGTCTTTCTGTGTTTTATGTGGTTGTCTCTCTGTGTGTGTATGTCTTTGTGTGTTTTCTGTGGGTGTCTGTGTGTGTGTATGTCTTTGTGTGTTTTCTGATGCTGTCTCTGTTGGTGTTTCCTTGGGTGAATGTGCAAGTTTGAGTTTGTGTGTGCGTGTGTGTGTGTGTGTGTGTATGTCTTTGTGTGTTTTCTGAGGCTGTCTCTGTCTGTGTTTCCTTGGGTGTATGTGCAAGTTTGAGTTTGTGTGTGTGTGCCTATTGTCTGTTCCTTTTTAGGACATTTTGACCTTACTACTGATTATTCACATCTTTCTACAGACTTTGAGACTAATGAGACCTTTATGGAAGTCACCAATCCACCATTTAACCTTTAAATTATTGTTTAGGCAGCTCAGGGCCCTTCCTTTCAGCCACTGCATGCTGTTGTCATCATTTAGTTGTCGTCTTCCTTTACAAAAAGATAATCAGAACTCCATATTTTGTTTTCTTTTTTAAAAACTTTTATTTATAAGCAACAATACATTACAAATAAAATAGTACAACAATTTCCGGTCACCAAGGACTGATAGATATATTATTATGAAAAAATAAGAAAAAAAATGTTAAACATCAAAATACATATTCATAGCCAACCTAACAAAAATATGTATATCCTTTCAGGTTGACCTAGTACCAATGAGCATTGTTTTATATCACTAAATTAATGCAACAAGAATTACTTCTTCTGTAATCATATTATTGGATTTAATAATTTCTAAACATAACAAACAACACCGAACAAAACAAGACGGACAAACATACTAACAACAACAACAACAACAAAAAAAGGAAAGAAAAAAAAAACCAGCACACCATCTTGTCCCTCTCCCCTCTGTCTCACCTCCTCTCCAAGAGTCCCCTTTACTTCACTCTAACCAATATTGCGGGAAATGTATATTTACATATTTTGTTTTCTAAATCTCCTTTTTTTACAAAACTGTAGTTTACCTCATTACTTGTCAAGTCAATGTAATCAAGTGCTGAGTGTCTGTTTGGGTGTCTGTGTCTGAGTTTCTTTGCGTGTTTGCTAGACGAGTGTCTATATGTGAATCCTTATGCGTGAGTGTGTCGGTGTGTTTCAGTATATGAGTGTGTCTGTGTATGTTACTACCTTTACAACATTTCCAAGTTTAAATAGACACTTAAGAATAAAGTGCATATACGTTTTAGTCACTTGGTCAAAAATTGCACATGTCAAAGGGGGGGCTGATCAATGGTTAAGTCAGGGGCCCCAAAATTTCTAGTGGCGGCCCTGGTAAGCAGTGTTACACACTATCAGTAGGTGTCACACACTATCAGTAACGGTCACACACTATCAGTAAGCAGTGTCACACACTATCAGTAAGTGTCACACACTATCAGTAAGTGTCACACTATCAGTAAGCAGTGTCACACACTATCAGTAAGCAGTGTCACACACTAAGTGTCACACACTATCAGTAGGTGTCACACACTATCAGTAAGCAGTGTCACGCACTATCAGTAAGCAGTGTCACACACTATAAGTAAGCAGTGTCACGCACTATCAGTAAGTATCACACACTATCAGTAAGCAGTGTCACACTATCAGTAAGTGTCACAATATCAGTAAGTGTCACACACTATCAGTAAGTGTCACAATATCAGTAAGTATCACACACTATCAGTAAGCAGTGTCACACTATCAGTAAGTGTCACAATATCAGTAAGTGTCACACACTATCAGTAAGTGTCACAATATCAGTAAGTGTCACACACTATCAGTAAGCAGTGTCACACTATCAGTAAGTGTCACAATATCAGTAAGTGTCACACACTATCAGTAAGTGTCACAATATCAGTAAGTGTCACACACTATCAGTAAGCAGGGTCACACTATCAGTAAGCAGTGTCACACTATCAGTAAGTGTCACACTATCAGTAAGTGTCACACACTATCAGTAAGTGTCACATACTATCAGTAAGCAGTGTCACACTATCAGTAAGTGTCACACTATCAGTAAGTGTCACATACTATCAGTAAGCAGTGTCACACTATCAGTAAGTGTCACACACTATAAGTAAGCAGTGTCACGCACTATCAGTAAGTATCACACACTATCAGTAAGCAGTGTCACACTATCAGTAAGTGTCACAATATCAGTAAGTGTCACACACTATCAGTAAGTGTCACATACTATCAGTAAGTGTCACAATATCAGTAAGTGTCACACACTATCAGTAAGTGTCACAATATCAGTAAGTGTCACACACTATCAGTAAGTGTCACAATATCAGTAAGTGTCACACTATCAGTAAGCAGTGTCACATACTATCAGTTAGTGTCACACTATCAGTAAGCAGTGTCACACACTATCTGTAAGCAGTCACACTCTATCAGTAAACAGTGTCACACACTATCAGTAAGCAGTGTATGTAATTTTAATACTATTGACCCTGCGCTGCAATGCTTTTAACCCCCGCAGTGGTGAAACACACTAGAAGTACTGCTGAGTCATATAAACCGTTACTGATGCCGTTAGTAGCACTAGTTACATATTGGAGTCGTGCGACTAGCGCTTCTGATTGAAACAGCAGGTGTCTTCACTTAGGACCAGCAGTGTATGAAAAAGGGGGGACTTTACAATAACAATAAGATGTAGCATGTAAAGCCGGTTTAATATTATTGTGATTTATTATGTGAACACAATGCTGTTTAACCCTTGGTTGCCAAAGAGGGCACAGCAGATATAGAAGCCAGTGGGTTAATAAGCAGGATTGTTGCCCTTGTAGTGCATTCCCGTTGGGTTTTCGTGGCACTTGTGTACAAGGGTTGTACATCACATAATGATGGTCCCATATAAACTAACATTTATTTCCTATGACACAATAATTCATTTAAAGATAATATTATGTAAAAGCGATTTGCTGGTAACTGGTACAAGTCTGTAGCTATTGAATGGCAATATCTAAATCAGCTGTGAGATCTGTCAGGCGCAGCACCTGGCGCAATCAATAAAAGTTACAATTAAATTAAAAACGTATTTTCTCGCTTACAATGTACAGGACAAGACCATAAGAGACATTGTTTAGGCTTTTAAACATACAACTAAAATTGCACAACCGGACACAACGCATTGCTACTGATAAGCCAATCCAAAGCAGCATACATATATACATCACTCTGATGCACGTGCATGTGCTATAGCATACATATATACATCACTCTGATGCACGTGCATGTGCTATAGCATACATATATACATCACTCAGATGCACGTGCATGTGCTATAGCATACATATATACATCACTGATGCACGTGCATGTGCTATAGCATACATATATACATCACTCAGATGCACGTGCATGTGCTATAGCATACATATATACATCACTCTGATGCACGTGCATGTGCTATAGCATACATATATACATCACTCTGATGCACGTGCATGTGCTATAGCATACATATATACATCACTCAGATGCACGTGCATGTGCTATAGCATACATATATACATCACTCTGATGCACGTGCATGTGCTATAGCATACATATATACATCACTCAGATGCACGTGCATGTGCTATAGCATACATATATACATCACTCAGATGCACGTGCATGTGCTATAGCATACATATATACATCACTCAGATGCACGTGCATGTGCTATAGCATACATATATACATCACTCTGATGCACGTGCATGTGCTATAGCATACATATATACATCACTCTGATGCACGTGCATGTGCTATAGCATACATATATACATCACTCTGATGCACGTGCATGTGCTATAGCATACATATATACATCACTCAGATGCAGGTGCATGTGCTATAGCATACATATATACATCACTCTGATGCACGTGCATGTGCTATAGCATACATATATACATCACTCTGATGCACGTGCATGTGCTATAGCATACATATATACATCACTCTGATGAACGTGCATGGGCTATAGCATACATATATACATCACTCGGATGCACGTGCATGTGCTATAGCATACATATATACATCAGAGAAACCACGATAAGCAGCACTCAGGGGAAAAGTTTAAAATCCAATTTTATTGATATCCATTAAAATAGCACAATTCAAAGGGTAGAAGGGAAAAGCACAAGACATCCTTACGCGTTTCGTGCCTACTGGCACTTAGTCATAGGATAATGCAAGCACCACTGATCCACCTCTTTATAGGATTTTCCGTTCATTCAAACAAATTCAACAGCTGAACGGTATTAGCAAACTTTCCAATCTTAGAGAGGGGGAACAATGTTGCTTATTCACAAATTAAAAACAATGAATGAAACCTTAGTTTCACTTGTACTGAGAAGAAACCAATCTTTTAAAGGTGCACACATACATATTTAAAGAACAAGATCAATTTTACATTTTATTAAATTAAAAAATAAAAAACATGTGTGAATGTATATATAAACTTTAGACTTGTCAAAAAAAAGCTGACAGTGTGCACCTAATATATGAGAAAAGGAATTACAAATATGCACGTGTTCATATAAAGAAAACACATATACATATAGAAATGTTTAACAAGTTCTGTTTTGGCAAAATATGTAGATATGTCAAAAGGAAATTAATTGTATATACAAACATTAATTTATCAATACATAATTCTGACAATCCACAGAATTCCAAAAGCACAACATTTCATCATGTCAACTCAAACTTTTATTCCAAAAATCGTGAAAAATGTAGTAGAAAAACAAAAATATATGTGTATATAATCAGCCCAGGCTTAGCATTCATTTCATAATCACGAAGCATGAAATATATCATTTCCCCAAATAAATGAACACTCAATTCATTAACTTCATTCAATTCATTAGAAGTTATCCATTAACCTAGGGAAACTCTAACATGAACAAGATTTAATTCATTCCACAAAGTAGCTCATGTCCCATTCTTTATTCATGCCAAAAGGCATTTTTGTTTTTAACATGAATATCCAATAAAGTTCTTTCTTCATCAAAATTTTGTTTCTGCTTCCACCCCTCGGTGGCAGTTTAGCTAAATCTATTATCTTCACTCCTATCTTTGGTTCATTTAAAAAGTGAAAACAATTAAAATGCCTTGCCACCCCAGAGTCCTTATTGTAATTTTTTATATCCCTCTTGTGTTCTCCTACACTCGTCCTCAAACTGCGGGGCGTTTGACCTACATACTGCTCATGTCAAATTGTATACTCTAAGAGATACACCACGTACTGTTTAATCTTATACTCCTTTCCTGTTGTAGTACTTTCAAAGGATTCACCTCTCGAAATATGTTCACACGTGCCACAATTGCTGATTCCACACCTAAAAGTGCCTTTTTTCCTTAATCACTCAGCACCAGCACTAGTATTCTTTCGATATACCAGACTTGGGGACAACCTATTTGCCAAAGTTGGTGGCTTTTTTGAGACAAATCTGACATTTTCAATCACAGGAGATAAAATATCATCACTTTTTAAGACCTCTAAATTCCTTTTGATAATGTCACAAACTTCTTTAAACTGAATGGAATATTCAGTGGAGAAAACAACTGGTTGTTTACCCCCCTCAAATTCCAATTTCTTTCTTTACTCTTTTTGACCTTGAGGTCCATTTTCTTAATTTCTTCAAAATCCTGTAACATTTTTTATTCATCATAACCCCTGTGCTTGAGTCTCTCAATCAACTTTCCAGCTTGTGTGTCAAAACGTGATTCTGAATTAGTATTTCTCTTCAATCTTAAAAGTTGACTTCTTGGAATTGACTTGATCTGATGTGTCGGGTGACAGGAAACAGCGTGTAAGATCGTATTGCTCGCAGTAGATTTTCTATAAGTGTCAGTCACAATTAAACCCTGCGCAGCTGAACCCATCAATTCTAAGTCCAAGAAGTTAACCTTGTTGTTCATTGACTCCCCTGTGAACCTAAGCCCTAGTTCATTATTGTTGACATATTTTAAAAATGATTCAAACTCAAAAGGTTCTTCCACAATAAAAATCAGGTCATCTATGAACCTGTTATACTGTATGATATTGGAACAAAATGGATTCATTTCTCCATAGATGTAGTTGAGCTCCCACCATCCAACATATAAATTGGCAAACGAGGGGACGAATTTTGCCCCCATCACTGTGCCACATGTTTGCAAATAATATGCATCATCAAACATAAAAAAATTATGTTGCAGCAGGAACTCAACTACATCACAGAGGAACAACTTAAACTCCACAGAGAAATTAGTGTCTCTATCCAAAAATAATTTTATAGCAGTTATGCCCAAAGCATGGGGTATGCTTGAATATAGTGCTGTTGCATTAATGACAACCCACTTGTACCCACTTCTCCACTTAACAGTATTTAATATAGACAACAAGTGCCCTGAATCTCTGAGATAACTGCTCAGGTTTTTCAACAGAGGTTGCAATATGTTATCTATCCATTCCGAGAGTAACTCAAAAAGTGAGCCAATCCCGTAAATGATAGGCCTTCCCGGTGGCTTTTTTAGGTCCTTGTGAATCTTGGGTAAGAAATGAAAAATGGGCACAACTGGGTGCTCAGGGATAAGATGGTCCACTTCTTCCTCTGTCAAAACTTGCAAAGCCACTGCTTGTTGAAGTAATCTTCTCATCTTAAGACTAAAATCATGAATAGGATTGTATGTTAAACTCCTGTAAGTGGTACCATCCTGTAATTGTCTAATAGCTTCATTGAAATATTCCTCCTTCTTCATAACCACAACATTGCCACCCTTATCCGATGATCTGATGACAATGTCGTGGTTATCTTGTAATTCATTAATTGCTTTCCTCTCCTTAACAGAGAGATTATGATGAAACCCCTTACTCATATTAACCTCTCCTAATTCTATAATTTCCTGTTCCACTTTTTTGTGGAATACATTCAAACAAGAGCCTCTAAAGCCAGTGGGGTAAAAATCTGACTTCTTTTTTACAGGTTTAGGAGATTTGTCATCACAAAGATAATCATCTTTATTATCCAAATCTCTAAGTTGTCCCAATATACAACTATCCTTGAAGTAAAAAAAAACCCCATCATTTCATCACATACAACAGATGGTGGCTGTTCCCTCAAATCATCATTTATACTTTTATTAAGATGAAAAAACCTCTTCAATGCCAATTTCCTAACCAATTTATTAACATCAATCAGTGTTTTGAAAGGAGAAAAAACATTAGTAGGTGCAAACCCAAGTCCTTTAGATAGAACACTCAAATGTCCCCTGCTGAGCTCAAAGTCTGACAAATTAATAACAGTCAAACCTAATCCTTCTTGTGAGCTCTCTTTTTGATTTTCTTTGTTTTTCTTCTCCCTGCTCTGCGGGTTTTTTCCTCCTAAAGGGATAGTTGTGTTCTTGTTTTTCACTTGTGCAGCCAGCTGTTCTTCCTCCAAATCACTATCAGATGAATCCTGCAAAGAAAAAGAGGGATGGGAAGAGAGAGAAACAGAAGATGCGCTTCCGGTATCTGGATCTGATGCATCACCTTCTGTTGAGGAAAAGCCCACATGTTTTGTAGCCTTGCTTTTCAAAATTGATTTAGGAGCTGATGCTTTGTCTGATTTCCCTTTTCTGTTTCTTTCATGATCAGACTCATCCATGGATTTCTTTTTGTTATGAAAATGCCTTGGCTTCCTGGTGAACCTTGACCAATCATACGCCTTATTATTAAGGTAATCTTCCAAGTCTCTATTCAATTTTTGACCTTTTTGAGCTGCTAGTTCATTGTCAGATTTTTTAATTCTCAGCTTCATGCTGATTTTTGAACCTTGGTAATTTTCATCTGATTTAAACATTTTTAAGTCAGATTTTACACTCATGACTTTTTCTTTTAGAGCATCTCTTTTATTAGACTTGCTTCTGGCCAAAATATCCAACAGCGTTAATGAACAAGTGGATAAAGCCTTTTTCCATTCCTGTTCCAATTCCTCATCCTCTAAATCATAAGATGGAAATTTCTTAATACGTAACCCCCAGGGTATTCTTTCAACATCAATGTAGGGCTCAAAAGTCACTTGATCCCACATCAGCCTTAGATCAATCAAAAGAAGTTTCTCCATTTGATTAAACAAACTTTTCATATCCCTGGAAGCACTTTCTACATTTCCTGACTTACGGCTAGATTTAGAGTTTTGTCGGTAACGACCCGCGTAGCTAACGCAGGCTTTTTTCTGTCCGCACCTCTAAAATAACTCTGGTATTGAGAGTCCACAGAATGGCTGCGTTAGGCTCCAAAAAAGGAGCGTAGAGCATTTTTAACGCAACTGCAACTCTCGATACCAGAGTTGCTTACGGACGCGGCCAGCCTCAAAAACTTGCTAGTGCACAATTCCCCCATAGAAAACAATGGGGCTGTTTGAGCTGAAAAAAAACCTAACACCTGCAAAAAAGCCGTGTTCAGCTCCTAACGCAGCCCCATTGTTTGCTATGGGGAAACACTTCCTACGTCTGCACCTAACACCCTAACATGTACCCCGAGTCATAACACCCCTAACCTTACACTTATTAACCCCTAATCTGCCGACCCCGCTATCGCTGACCCCTGCATATTATTTTTAACCCCTAATCTGCCGCTCCGTAAACCGCCGCTACTTACATTATCCTTATGTACCCCTAATCTGCTGCCCCTAACACCGCCGACCCCTATATTATATTTATTAACCCCTAATCTGCCCCCCACAACGTCGCCTCCACCTGCCTACACTTATTAACCCCTAATCTGCCGAGCGGACCGCACCGCTATTATAATAAAGTTATTAACCCCTAATCCGCCTCACTAACCCTATAATAAATAGTATTAACCCCTAATCTGCCCTCCCTAACATCGCCGACACCTAACTTCAATTATTAACCCCTAATCTGCCGACCGGAGCTCACCGCTATTCTAATAAATGTATTAACCCCTAAAGCTAAGTCTAACCCTAACACTAACACCCCCCTAAGTTAAATATAATTTTAATCTAACGAAATTAATTAACTCTTATTAAATAAATTATTCCTATTTAAAGCTAAATACTTACCTGTAAAATAAATCCTAATATAGCTACAATATAAATTATAATTACATTGTAGCTATTTTAGGATTAATATTTATTTTACAGGCAACTTTGTAATTATTTCAACCATGTACAATAGCTATTAAATAGTTAAGAACTATTTAATAGTTACCTAGTTAAAATAATTACAAAATTACCTGTAAAATAAATCCTAACCTAAGTTACAATTAAACCTAACACTATACTATCATTAAATTAATTAAATAAAATACCTACAATTACCTACAATTAAACCTAACACTACACTATCAATAAATTAATTAAATACAATATGTACAAATAACTACAATGAAATAAACTAACTAAAGTACAAAAAATAAAAAAGAACTAAGTTACAAAAAATAAAAAAATATTTACAAACATAAGAAAAATATTACAACAATTTTAAACTAATTACACCTACTCTAAGCCCCCTAATAAAATAACAAAGACCCCCAAAATAAAAAATGCCCTACCCTATTCTAAATTACTAAAGTTCAAAGCTCTTTTACCTTACCAGCCCTGAACAGGGCCCTTTGCGGGGCATGCCCCAAGAAGTTCAGCTCTTTTGCCTGTAAAAAAAAACATACAATACCCCCCCCCAACATTACAACCCACCACCCACATACCCCTAATCTAACCCAAACCCCCCTTAAATAAACCTAACACTAAGCCCCTGAAGATCATCCTACCTTGTCTTCACCTCAGCAGGTATCACCGATCCGTCCTGGCTCCAAAATCTTCATTCAACCCAAGCGGGGGCTGGCGATCCATCATCCGATGGCTGAAGTGGTCCAGAAGAGGCTCCAAAGTCTTCATCCTATCCGGGAAGAAGAGTAGATCCGGACCGACAACCATCATCTTCCAAGCGGCATCTTCTATCTTCATCTGATGAGGACCGGCTCCATCCTGAAGACCTCCACCGCGGACCCATCTTCATCCGGCGACGTCCAACTGAAGAATGACGGTTCCTTTAAGGGACGTCATCCAAGATGGCGTCCCTCGAATTCCGATTGGCTGATAGGATTCTATCAGCCAATCGGAATTAAGGTAGGAATATTCTGATTGGCTGATGGAATCAGCCAATCAGAATCAAGATCATTCCGATTGGCTGATCCAATCAGCCAATCAGATTGAGCTCGCATTCTATTGGCTGATCGGAACAAAGTTTATATATACATTCACACATGTTTTTTATTTTTTAATTTAAGAAAATGTAAAATTGATCTTGTTCTTTAAATATGTATGTGTGCACCTTTAAAAGATTGGTTTCTTCTCAGTACAAGTGAAACTAAGGTTTCATTCATTGTTTTTAATTTGTGAATAAGCAACATTGTTCCCCCTCTCTAAGATTGGAAAGTTTGCTAATACCGTTCAGCTGTTGAATTTGTTTGAATGAACGGAAAATCCTATAAAGAGGTGGATCAGTGGTGCTTGCATTATCCTATGACTAAGTGCCAGTAGGCACGAAACGCGTAAGGATGTCTTGTGCTTTTCCCTTCTACCCTTTGAATTGTGCTATTTTAATGGATATCAATAAAATTGGATTTTAAACTTTTCCCCTGAGTGCTGCTTATCTCGGTTTCTCTGGACTATACATTACGGTGTGCTCAACCGTTACCGTGCACCACGTCAGAACATTCGGCTACGCCCCAAACAATTGCATTACACTTTGTCCGTCAGTTAAGGAACAGTGGCGGCATCAGGCCTCGAGCAGCGTTGAAGATTGGTTTGGTTACATATATACATCACTCTGATGCAAGTGCATGTGCTATAGCATACATATATACATCACTCTGATGCAAGTGCATGTGCTATACCTGAGTATTTTGTGTAAGCTTAGAACGTGTCCTTGCGTCTGTGAGAATTTAATGAAAGTAAAACTGCTCCAGTAACTCACTTTTGCACATTTAGGGCTAGATTATGAGTTGAGCACAAACGTTTATGTGTGGGTTTTCCAGAGCGTTTACTTGTGCAGGTTAAATTGCGCTGGTATTAAAAGTTGAGCATAAACGCGATTGCGTGAGCACAATCGCGATTTATGCTAGAATGATTACCGCGACTTCAGAGCTGTGGTTAACTGTTTTGGGAAAAATAAGTCTCACAAAACACATACAGCTAGATTACGAGTTTTGAGTGCTATAGGGAAATTAACGACCGCCACAAAAGCGGCACTATTTCACCTCCCTATAGCGCTGCTATTACAGGTTTTAAAAAACCCGGCTTGCGCGGGCGATATGGTGGTGTTGAGCTCCATACCTCACCCAAATACAAGCTGTGTTTGGATGTGCTCGTGCACGATTTCCCCATAGACATCAATGGGGAGAGCCGGCAAAAAAAAAAGCTTAACACCTGCGATTGCGGAAACAAAAGCTCCGTAACGCAGCCCCATTGATGTCTATGGGGAAATAAAAAGTTATGTTTAAAGCTAACACCCTAACATAAAAAACACGTCTAAACACCCTAATCTGCTGCCCCCAACATCACCACAACCTACATAATGTTATTAACCCCTAATCTGCCGCCCCCAACATCGCCGCCACCTACATAATGTTATAACCCCTAATCTGCTGCCCCCAACATCACCGTCACCTACATAATGTTATTAACCCCTAATCTGCCACCCCTAACATCGCCGCCACCTACATAATGTTATTAACCCCTAATCTGCTGGCCCTAACATCGCCGCCACCTACATACACTTATTAGCCCCTAATCTGCCGCCCCCAATGTCGCCGCCACTATACTAAAGTTATTAACCCCTAAACCTCTGGCCTCCCACATCACTAACACTACATAAATATATTAACCCCTATCTTAGGTTTTATTTTTATTTCACAGGTAAGTTTGTATTTATTTTAACTAGGTAGACTAGTTAGTAAATAGTTATTAATTATTTGCTAGCTACCTATTTAAAATAAATACAAATTTACCTGTGAAATAAAACCTAACTTGCCTTACACTAGGGTTACGTTAGGGTTAAGTTTAGGGGTTAATATATTTATGTAGTGATGTGGGAGGCCAGAGGTGTAGGGGTTAATAGTTTAATTTAGTATATTTCATTCTGGGGGTTTGCGGTTTAGTGGTTAATAGGTTTATTATAGCGGTGGTGTGGGCGGATGGCAGATTAGGGGGTTAATAATCTTTAAATAGTGTTTGCGATGCCGGGGAGCGGCGGAATAGGGCTTAATACATTTTAATAGTGGCGGCGATGTCCAGAGCGGCAGATTAGGGGTTAATAAATTTATTTTAGTGTTTGCGATGCGGGAGGGCCTCGGTTTAGGGGTTAACAGGTAGTTTATGGGTGTTAGTATACTTTTTAACACTTTACTACTAATAACTACTGATCTAAGATGGCGGTCAGACCTTTTGGTTATAGAGTGTACCGCTCACTTTTTGGACTCCAAGGCAAACTAGTAATACCAGAGCTATGGAAGTCCCATTGAAAAAGGACTTTTTTAAAAGTACGGTACTGACGTTGCGTGGTGGCCAAAACGGTGTGCGATACAACTATACCTATACCTGCAAGACTTAGGCAAGGGAAAAAGCATTAGGGAAAAAGCAGCGTTACGAAGCTTTTTCAAATTTGTAATCTAGCTGATAAAAAATAAATTACATAGTATAGTTACACACATAATAACACATCTAATAAATATACATTACACAGTACAGTTACACACATAATAACACTATCTAATAAATATACATTACACAGTACAGTTACACACATAATAACATTATCTAATAAATATACATTACACAGTACAGTTACACTTAAAATAACACTATCTAATAAAAATACATTACACAGTACAGTTACACTCATAATAACACTATCTAATAAATATACATTACACAGTACAGTTACACACATAATAAAACTATCTAATAAATATACATTACACAGTACAGTTACACTTATAATAACACTATCTAATAAATATACATTACACAGTACAGTTACACACATAATAACACCATCTAATAAATATACATTACACAGTACAGTTACACACATAATAACACCGTCTAATAAATATACATTACACAGTACAGTTACACACATAATAACACTATCTAATAAATATACATTACATAGTACAGGTACATACATAATAACACTATCTAATAAATATACATTACACAGTACAGTTACACTCATAATAACAAATCTAATAAATATACATTACACAGTACAGTTACACTTATAATAACACTGTCTAATAAATATACATTACACAGTACAGTTACACACATAATAACACTATCTAATAAATATACATTACACAGTACAGTTACACACATAATAACATTATCTAATAAATATACATTACACAGTACAGTTACACACATAATAACACTATCTAATAAATATACATTACACAGTACAGTTACACACATAATAACATTATCTAATAAATATACATTACACAGTACAGTTACACTCATAATAACACCATCTAACAAATATACATTACACAGTACAGTTACACACATAATAACACCATCTAATAAATATACATTACACAGTACAGTTGCACACATAATAACATTATCTAATAAATATACATTACACAGTACAGTTACACACATAGTAACACTATCTAATAAATATACATTACACAGTACAGTTACACACATAATAACATTATCTAATAAATATACATTACACAGCACAGTTACACACATAATAACACTATCTAATAAAAATACATTACACAGTACAGTTACACTCATAATAACACTATCTAATAAATATACATTACACAGTACAGTTACACACATAATAACACTATCTAATAAATATACATTACACAGTACAGTTACACACATAATAACACTATCTAATAAATATACATTACACAGTACAGTTACACACATAATAACATTATCTAATAAATATACATTACACAATACAGTTACACTCATAATAACACAATCTAATAAATATACATTACACAGTACAGTTACACACATAATAACACTATCTAATAAATATACATTACACAGTACAGTTACACACATAATAACATTATCTAATAAATATACATTACACAATACAGTTACACTCATAATAACACCATCTAATAAATATACATTACACAGTACAGTTACACACATAATAACACCATCTAATAAATATACATTACACAGTACAGTTACACACATAATAACATTATCTAATAAATATACATTACACAGTACAGTTACACTTATAATAACACTATCTAATAAATAAACATTACACAGTACAGTTACACACATAATAACACTATCTAATAAATATACATTACACAGTACAGTTACACACATAATAACACTATCTAATAAATATACATTACACAGTACAGTTACACACATAACATTATCTAATAAATATACATTACACAGTACAGTTACACACATAATAACACTATCTAATAAATATACATTACACAGTACAGTTACACTCATAACACTATCTAATAAATATACATTACACAGTACAGTTACACTCATAATAACACCATCTAATAGCAATACATTACACAGTACAGTTACACTCTTAACGCCATCTAATAAAAATACATTACACAGTACAGTTACACTCATAATAACACTCTCTAATAAATATACATTACACAGTACAGTAACACTTATAACAACACCATCTAATAGCAATACATTACACAGTACAGTTACACACATAATAACACCATCTAATAACAATACATTACACAGTACAGTTACACTCATAATAACGCCATCTAATAACAATACATTACACAGTACAGTTACACACATAACACTTTTTAACAAATATACATTACACAGAACAGTTACACACAATACTATCTAATAAATATACATTACACAGTACAGTTACACACATAACACCATCTAATAACAATACATTACACAGTACAGTTACACACATAATAACACCATCTAATAAATATACATTACACAGTACAGTTACACACATAATAACAATATCTAATAAATATACATTACACAGTACAGTTACACACATAACACCATCTAATAACAACACAATACACAGTACAGTTACACACATAATAACACCATCTAATAACAATACATTACACAGTACAGTTACACTCATAATAACACCATCTAATAGCAATACATTACACAGTACAGTTACACACATAATAACACAATGTAATAAATATACATTACACAGTACAGTTACACTCATAATAACACTGTCTAAAAAATATACATTACACAGTACAGTTACATACATAATAACACCATCTAATAACTATACATTACACAGTACAGTTACACACATAATAACACCATCTAATAACAATGCATTACACAGTACAGTTACACACATAATAACACTGTCTAATAATAATACATTACACAGTACAGTTACATACATAATAACACTATCTAATAAATATACATTACACAGTACAGTTACACACATAATAACACTATCTAATAACAATACATTACACAGTACAGTTATACACATAAAACCACCATCTAATAACAATACATTACACACTACAGTTACACACATAATAACACCATCTAATAATAATGCATTACACAGTACAGTTACACACATAACACTATCTAATAAATATACATTACACAGTGCAGTTACACTCATAATAACACTATCTAATAACAATACATTACACAGTACAGTTACATACATAATAACACTATCTAATAAATATAAATTACACAGTACAGTTACACATAATAACACCATCTAATAAATATACATTGCACAGTACAGTTACACTGATAATAACACTATCTAATAAATATACATTACACAGTACAGTTACACTCATAATAACACCATCTAATAAAAATACATTACACAGTACAGTTACACTCATAATAACACCATCTGATAACAATACATTACACAGTACAGTTACACTCATAATAACACCATCTAATAGCAATACATTACACAGTACAGTTACACTCATATTAACACTATCTAATAAATATACATTACACAGTACAGTTACACACATAACAACACTATCTAATAAATATACTTTACACAGTACAGTTACACTCATAACACCATCTAATAACAATACATTACACAGTACAGTTGGACACATAATAACACTATCTAATAAATATACATTACAAAGTACAGTTACACACATAATAACACTATGTAATAAATATAAATTACACAGAACAGTTACACATAAAAACACCATCTAATAAATATACATTACACAGTACAGTTACACTTATAATTACACTATCTAATAAAAATACATTACACAGTACAGTTACACTCATAATAACACCATCTGATAACAATACATTACACAGTACAGTTACACTCATAATAACACCATCTAATAACAATACATTACACAGTACAGTTACACTCATAGTAACACTATCTAATAAATATACATTACACAGTACAGTTACACACATAACAACACTATCTAATAAATATACATTATACAGTACAGTTACACACATAATAACATTATCTAATAAATATACATTACACAGTACAGTTACATACATAATAACACTATCTAATAAATATACATTACACAGTACAGTTACACTCATAATAACACCATCTAATAACAATACATTACACAGTACAGTTACACTCATAATAACACCATCTGATAACAATACATTACACAGTACAGTTACACTCATAATAACACCATCTAATAACAATACATTACACAGTACAATTACACTCATAATAACACCATCTAATAAAAATACATTACACAGTACAGTTACACTCATAATAACACCATCTGATAACAATACATTACACAGTACAGTTACACTCATAATAACACCATCTAATAACAATACATTACACAGTACAGTTACACTCATAGTAACACTATCTAATAAATATACATTACACAGTACAGTTACACACATAACAACACTATCTAATAAATATACTTTACACAGTACAGTTACACTCATAACACCATCTAATAACAATACATTACACAGTACAGTTGGACACATAATAACACTATCTAATAAATATACATAACACAGTACAGTTACACACATAATAACACTATGTAATAAATATAAATTACACAGTACAGTTACACATAATAACATCATCTAATAAATATACATTACACAGTACAGTTACACTTATAATTACACTATCTAATAAAAATACATTACACAGTACAGTTACACTCATAATAACACCATCTGATAACAATACATTACACTGTACAGTTACACTCATAATAACACCATCTAATAACAATACATTACACAGTACAGTTACACTCATAACACCATCTAATAACAATACATTACACAGTACAGTTGGACACATAATAACACTATCTAATAAATATACATTACACAGTACAGTTACACACATAATAACACTATGTAATAAATATAAATTACACAGTACAGTTACACATAATAACACCATCTAATAAATATACATTACACAGTACAGTTACACTTATAATTACACTATCTAATAAAAATACATTACACAGTACAGTTACACTCATAATAACACCATCTGATAACAATACATTACACAGTACAGTTACACTCATAATAACACCATCTAATAACAATACATTACACAGTACAGTTACACTCATAGTAACACTATCTAATAAATATACATTACACAGTACAGTTACACACATAACAACACTATCTAATAAATGTACTTTACATAGTACAGTTACACTCATTATAACACCATCTAATAACAATACATTACACAGTACAGTTGCACACATAATAACACTATTTAATAAATATACATTACACAGTACAGTTACACACATAATAACACTATGTAATAAATATACATTACACAGTACAGTTACACTTATAACACTATCTAATATTATAACAATATCTAATAAATATACATTACACAGTACAGTTACACTCATAATAACACTATCTAATAAATATGCATTGCACAGTACAGTTACACATATAATAACACAGTCTAATACCAATACATTAGACAGTACAGTTACACACATAATAACAACATCTAATAAATATACATTAGACAGTACAGTTACACACATAACACTTTCTATTAAATATACATTACACATTACAGTTACACACATAACACTATCTAATAAATATACATTACACAGTACAGTTACACACATAATAACACTTTCTAATAAATATACATTACACATTACAGTTACATACATAACAACACTATCTAATAAATATACATTACACAGTACAGTTACACATAATAACACCATCTAATAACAATACAATACGTAGTACAGTTACACACATAATAACACCATCTAATAACAATACATTACACAGTACAGTTACATTCATAATAACGCCATCTAATAACAATACAATACACAGTACAGTTACACACATAACACCATCTAATAACAATACATTACACAGTACAGTTACACTTATAATAACACCATCTAATAACAATACATTACACAGTACAGTTACACACATAATAACACTATCTAATAACAATACATAACACAGTACAGTTACACACATAATAACACTATTTAATAACAATACATAACACAGTACAGTTACAGACCTTATAACACTATCTGATAACAATACATAACACAGTACAGTTACAGACATAATAACACTATCTAATAACAATACATAACACAGTAAAGTTACAGACATAATAAAATTTTCTAATAATATATATGTGTGTGTGTTTATATGTGTAAATATACATGTGTGTGTGTTTACAGACATATATACACATATGAACACATTAATACATATATATATATATATATATATATATATATATATATATATATATATATATATATATATATATATATATATATATGCATTGGCGCCCTTTGCAGTTAAGCAGATGAAAACATATTTATACAATATTCATATTTATTAAATATGAATATTGTATAAATATTTGTGTATTTACTGTAAATATTTCACATTCCATTGTTATGCACATAGCAGAATATGTTCTAAATGTGTGTGTGTGTGTTTATATGTGTAAATATATATATGTGTGGGTGTTTATGTGTAAATATATATGTGTGTGTGTGTGTTTATATGTGTAAATATATATATATGTGTGTGTGTGTTTATATGTGTAAATATATATATATGTGTGTGTGTTTATATGTGTAAATATATATATATGTGTGTGTGTGTGTGTTTATATGTGTAAATATATATATATGTGTGTGTGTTTATGTGTAAATATATATATATGTGTGTGTGTTTATATGTGTAAATATATATATATGTGTGTGTGTGTGTTTATATGTGTAAATATATATATGTGTGGGTGTTTATGTGTAAATATATATGTGTGTGTGTGTGTTTATATGTGTAAATATATATATGTGTGTGTGTTTATATGTGTAAAT
>NC_069506.1:2585157-2735157 GCF_027579735.1 Bombina bombina | reverse complement strand
TCTTTCTCTCTTCTCTCTCTAATCTCGTCACTCTTTTTTTCTCTACTCTTTCTTAATACTATCTTTTTCTCCACTCTCACTTTTCCTTTCCAATCTCTTTCTACACCTGTTTACCCTCTCAGAAGTAACAGTAAAAGCACCAATGGGGTCATTATAGCCCTAGAGGGATAACATATCCTTGCCCTTTTGTAGATAAATAATATCCCTTTGGATAATTTTTGTTGACATCCACCACTCACTAACTTTCCCTCGCCACTGTTCAATTTCCACTCGCGAATGGCTAGTTGGCTAGTGGAATTTTTGAGCCCTGTATATATATATATATATATATATATATATGCATTGGCGCCCTTTGCAGTTAAGCAGATGAAAACATATTTATACAATATTCATATTTAATAAAGTATTATTTGTGTATTTACTGTAAATATTTCACATTCTATTGTTATGCACATAGCAGAATATGTTCTAAATATTTCTAAATCGATATACCTATATATAATTGTGTGCGTGTAAATATATATATATATATATATATATATATAAATAATAATTTATAAATAAATATAACACATTCTGCTATGTGAAGAACATTGGAATGTGAAATATTCATATTTTCATGTTGGGTTAGCGCAAATGTGAATATGAGTTTGGGTTAGCGCATATGTGAATATGAGTTTGGGTTAGCGCATATGTGAATATGAGTTTGGGTTAGCGCATATGTGAATATGCGTTTGGGTTAGCGCATATGTGAATATGAGTTTGGGTTAGCGCATATGTGAATATGAGTTTGGGTTAGCGCATATGTGAATATGAGTTTGGGTTAGCGCATATGTGAATATACGATCGGTTTTGCGCATATGTGAATATACGATCAGTTTTGCGCATATGTGAATATATGATCAGTTTTGCGCATATGTGAAAATATGATCGGTTTTGCGCATATGTGAATATAATATCGGTTTTGCGCATATGTGAATATAATATCGGTTTTGCGCATATGTGAATATACAATCAGTTTTGCGCATATGTGAATATACGATCAGTTTTGCGCATATGTGAATATACGATTGGTTTTGCGCATATGTGAATATACGATCAGTTTTGCGCATATGTGAATATACGATCAGTTTTGCGCATATGTGAATATACGATCAGTTTTGCGCATATGTGAATATACGATTGGTTTTGCGCATATGTGAATATACGATCAGTTTTGCGCATATGTGAATATACGATCAGTTTTGCGCATATGTGAATATACGATCGGTTTTGCGCATTTGTGAATATACGATCAGTTTTGCGCATATGTGAATATACGATCAGTTTTGCGCATATGTGAATATACGATCGGTTTTGCGCGTGAATAGGGTGTTAAGTTCAAAACCCCTTTTTTTACTTCATTGATTTCTATGGGGGAATACGTTATCCCGAATGCGATAGTCTAATTGTGCTAGAAGTCTTTGTACTCGTCGAGTTAGCACGAGAGCGCAAGCGCTTTACTTTCAACACATAATACGTGCTCAACCCGGCGAGCGGAAAAAAATTATTTCTAGCGCAATTAGTGATCAAGCGTATGCGCTAAATAGCGCTCCACTTATAATCTTGCACTTAATTGTTTGTGTTTTGTATATTACACACTGTGATAATTCAATAATGTGAGTTTGTTCATAGTGAAGAAATCCTAGAGTATTATGCTGAGTGCCAGCTGTCATAACAAACCCGTATATGCGCAATTACACTGTCATTTCCATTTAGTAAAATCATTTTCTTTTCAAAGGGAAATTCCATAATCAGTCAGCTTTTCTCTGTCTGTGCCATCTGTTCTTCTTCCCACTTACAACTGTAGCACAAGCAGGGCTGGCACACAGCTTAGTACAGTTGGCACAAGCAGGACTGGCACACAGCTTAGTACAGTTGGCACACATCTTAGTACAGTTGGCACAAGCAGGGCTGACACACAGCTTAGTACAGTTGGCACAAGCAGGACTGGCACACAGCTTAGTACAGTTGGCACACAGCTTAGTACAGTTGGCACACATCTTAGTACAGTTGGCACACAGCTTAGTACAGTTGGCACAAGCAGGACTGGCACACAGCTTAGTACAGTTGGCACAAGCAGGACTGGCACACAGCTTAGTACAGTTGGCACACATCTTAGTACAGTTGGCACACAGCTTAGTACAGTTGGCACACATCTTAGTACAGTTGGCACACAGCTTAGTACAGTTGGCACAAGCAGGGCTGACACACAGCTTAGTACAGTTGGCTCAAGCAAGGCTGACACACAACTTAGTACAGTTGGCAAAAGCAGGGCTGGCACACAGCTTAGTACAGTTGGCACAAGCAGGGCTGACACACAGCTTAGTACAGTTGGCTCAAGCAAGGCGGGCACACAGCTTAGTACAGTTGGCACAAGCAGGGCTGACACACAGCTTAGTACAGTTGGCACAAGCAGGGCTGTCACACAGCTTAGTACAGTTGGCACAAGCGGATCTGGCATATAGCTTAGTACAGTTGGCACAAGCAGGGCTGGCACACAGCTTAGTACAGTTGGCACAAGCAAGGCTGACACACAGCTTAGTACAGTTGGCACAAGCAGGGCTGGCACACAGCTTAGTACAGTTGGCACAAGCAGGGCTGACACACAGCTAACTACAGTTGGCACAAGCAGGGCTGGCACACAGCTTAGTACAGTTAGTACAAGCAGGGCTGGCACACAGCTTAGTACAGTTAGCACAAGCAGGGCTGGCACACAGCATAGTACAGTTGTCACAAGCAGGGCTGACACACAGCTTAGTACAGTTTGCTAAAGCAGGGCTGGCACACAGCTTAGTACACTTGGCACAAGCAGGGCTGGCACACAGCTTAGTACAGTTAGCACAAACAGGGCTGGCACACAGCTTAGTACAGTTGGCACAAGCAGGGCTGGCACACAGCTTAGTACAGTTGGCATAAGCAGGGCTGACACACAGCTTAGTACAGTTGGCACAAGCAGGGCTGACACACAGCTTAGTACAGTTTTCTCAAGCAAGGCTGACACACAGCTTAGTACAGTTGGCTAAAGCAGGGCTGGCACACAGCTTAGTACAGTTGGCTCAAGCAGGGCTGGCACACAGCTTAGTACAGTTGGCACAAGCAGGGCTGGCACACAGCTTAGTACAGTTGGCACAAGCAGGGCTGGCACACAGCTTAGTACAGTTGGTACAAGCAAGGCTGGCACACAGCTTAGTAGAGTTAGCGCAAGCAGGGCTCGCACACAGCTTAGTACAGTTGGCACAAGCAGGGCTGGCACACAGCTTAGTACAGTTGGCACAAGCAGGGCTGGCACACAGCGTAGTACAGTTGGCACAAGCAGGGCTGGCACACAGCTTAGTACAGTTGGCACAAGCAGGGCTGGCACACAGCTTAGTACAGTTGGCACAAGCAGGGCTGGCACACAGCTTAGTACAGTTGGCACAAGCAGGGCTGACACACAGCTTAGTACAGTTGGCTCAATCAAGGCTGACACACAACTTAGTACAGTTGGCACAAGCAGGGCTGGCACACAGCTTAGTACAGTTGGCACAAGCAGGGCTGACACACAGCTTAGTACAGTTGGCTCAAGCAAGGCTGACACACAACTTAGTACAGTTGGCACAAGCAGGGCTGGCACACAGCTTAGTACAGTTGGCACAAGCAGGGCTGACACACAGCTTAGTACAGTTGGCACAAGCAGGGCTGACACACAGCTTAGTACAGTTGGCACAAGCAGGGCTGGCACACAGCTTAGTACAGTTGGCACAAGCAGGGCTGGCACACAGCTTAGTACAGTTGGCACAAGCAGGGCTGGCACACAGCTTAGTACAGTTGGCACAAGCAGGGCTGACACACAGCTTAGTACAGTTGGCTCAAGCAAGGCTGACACACAACTTAGTACAGTTGGCACAAGCAGGGCTGGCACACAGCTTAGTACAGTTGGCACAAGCAGGGCTGGAACACAGCTTAGTACAGTTGGCTCAAGCAGGGCTGGCACACAGCTTAGTACAGTTGGCTCAAGCAGGGCTGGCACACAGCATAGTACAGTTGTCACAAGCAGGGCTGACACACAGCTTAGTACAGTTTGCTAAAGCAGGGCTGGCACACAGCTTAGTACACTTGGCACAAGCAGGGCTGGCACACAGCTTAGTACAGTTAGCACAAACAGGGCTGGCACACAGCTTAGTACAGTTGGCACAAGCGGGGCTGGCACACAGCTTAGTACAGTTGGCATAAGCAGGGCTGACACACAGCTTAGTACAGTTGGCACAAGCAGGGCTGACACACAGCTTAGTACAGTTTTCTCAAGCAAGGCTGACACACAGCTTAGTACAGTTGGCTAAAGCAGGGCTGGCACACAGCTTAGTACAGTTGGCTCAAGCAGGGCTGGCACACAGCTTAGTACAGTTGGCACAAGCAGGGCTGGCACACAGCTTAGTACAGTTGGCACAAGCAGGGCTGACACACAGCTTAGTACAGTTGGCACAAGCAAGGCTGGCACACAGCTTAGTAGAGTTAGCGCAAGCAGGGCTCGCACACAGCTTAGTACAGTTGGCATAAGCAGGGCTGGCACACAGCTTAGTACAGTTGGCACAAGCAGGGCTGGCACACAGCGTAGTACAGTTGGCACAAGCAGGGCTGGCACACAGCTTAGTACAGTTGGCACAAGCAGGGCTGGCACACAGCTTAGTACAGTTGGCACAAGCAGGGCTGGCACACAGCTTAGTACAGTTGGCACAAGCAGGGCTGACACACAGCTTAGTACAGTTGGCTCAAGCAAGGCTGACACACAACTTAGTACAGTTGGCACAAGCAGGGCTGGCACACAGCTTAGTACAGTTGGCACAAGCAGGGCTGACACACAGCTTAGTACAGTTGGCACAAGCAGGGCTGACACACAGCTTAGTACAGTTGGCACAAGCAAGGCTGGCACACAGCTTAGTACAGTTGGCACAAGCAGAGCTGGCATACAGCTTAGTACAGTTGGCACAAGCAGGGCTGGCACACAGCTTAGTACAGTTGGCACAAGCAGGGCTGGCACACAGCTTAGTACAGTTGGCACAAGCAGAGCTGGAATACAGCTTAGTACAGTTTGCTAAAGCAGGGCTGGCACACAGCTTAGTACAGTTGGCACAAGCAGGGCTGGCACACAGCTTAGTACAGTTAGCACAAACAGGGCTGGCACACAGCTTAGTACAGTTGGCACAAGCAGGGCTGGCACACAGCTTAGTACAGTTGGCACAAGCAGGGCTGGCACACAGCTTAGTACAGTTGGCACAAGCAGGGCTGGCACACAGCTTAGTACAGTTGGCACAAGCAGGGCTGACACACAGCTTAGTACAGTTTTCTCAAGCAAGGCTGACACACAGCTTAGTACAGTTGGCTAAAGCAGGGCTTGCACACAGCTTAGTACAGTTGGCACAAGCAGGGCTGACACACAGCTAAGTACAGTTGGCACAAGCAAGGCTGGCACACAGCTTAGTACAGTTAGCGCAAGCAGGGCTGGCACACAGCTTAGTACAGTTGGCACAAGCAGGGCTGGCACACAGCTTAGTACAGTTGGCACAAGCAGGGCTGGCACACAGCTTAGTACAGTTGGCACAAGCAGGGCTGGCACACAGCTTAGTACAGTTGGCACAAGCAGGGCTGGCACACAGCTTAGTACAGTTGGCACAAGCAGGGCTGGCACACAGCTTAGTACAGTTGGCACAAGCAGGGCTGACACACAGCTTAGTACAGTTGGCACAAGCAGGGCTGGCACACAGCTTAGTACAGTTGGCACAAGCAGGGATGACACACAGCTTAGTACAGTTGGCACAAGCAGGGCTGATACACAGCTTAGTACAGTTGGCACAAGCAGGGCTGGCACACAGCTTAGTACAGTTGGCACAAGCAGAGCTGGCATACAGCTTAGTACAGTTGGCGCAAGCAGGGCTGGCACACAGCTTAGTACAGTTGGCACAAGCAAGGCTGGCACACAGCTTAGTACAGTTAGCGCAAGCAGGGCTGGCACACAGCTTAGTACAGTTGGCACAAGCAGGGCTGGCACACAGCTTAGTACAGTTGGCACAAGCAGGGCTGGCACACAGCTTAGTACAGTTGGCACAAGCAGGGCTGGCACACAGCTTAGTACAGTTGGCACAAGCAGGGCTGGCACACAGCTTAGTACAGTTGGCACAAGCAGGGCTGGCACACAGCTTAGTACAGTTGGCACAAGCAGGGCTGGCACACAGCTTAGTACAGTTGGCTCAAGCAAGGCTGACACACAACTTAGTACAGTTGGCACAAGCAGGGCTGGCACACAGCTTAGTACAGTTGGCACAAGCAGGGATGACACACAGCTTAGTACAGTTGGCACAAGCAGGGCTGACACACAGCTTAGTCAGTTGGCACAAGCAGGGCTAGCACACAGCTTAGTACAGTTGGCACAAGCAGAGCTGGCATACAGCTTAGTACAGTTGGCACAAGCAGGGCTGGCACACAGCTTAGTACAGTTGGCACAAGCAGGGCTGGCACACAGCTTAGTACAGTTGGCACAAGCAGAGCTGGAATACAGCTTAGTACAGTTGGCTAAAGCAGGGCAGGCACACAGCTTAGTACAGTTGGCACAAGCAGGGCTCGCACACAGCTTAGTACAGTTGGCACAAGCAGGGCTGGCACACAGCTTAGTACAGTTGGCACAAGCAGGGCTGGCACACAGCTTAGTACAGTTGGCACAAGCAGAGCTGGAATACAGCTTAGTACAGTTGGCTAAAGCAGGGCAGGCACACAGCTTAGTACAGTTGGCACAAGCAGGGCTGACACAGCTTAGTACAGTTGGCACAAGCAGGGCTTACACACAGCTTAGTACAGTTTGCACAAGCAGGGCTGACACACAGCTTAGTACAGTTGGCACAAGCAGGGCTGACACACAGCTTAGTACAGTTGGCACAAGCAGGGCTGACACACAGCTTAGTACAGTTGGCACAAGCAGGGCTGGCACACAGCTTAGTACAGTTGGCTCAAGCAAGGCTGACACACAAATTAGTACAGTTGGCACAACACACACACACATACACATGTATACTCACACACATATATACACTCACATATACACACACATGCACATGTATACTCACACACATATATGCACTCACATATACACACACATACACATGTATACTCACACACATATATACACTCACATATACACACACATGCACATGTATACTCACACACATATATGCACTCACATATACACACACATACACATGTATACTCACACACATATATACACTCACATATACACACACATACACATGTATACTCACACACATATATACACTCACATATACACACACATACACATGTATACTCACACACATATATACACTCACATATACACACACATACACATGTATACTCACACACATATATACACTCACATATACACACACATACACATGTATACTCACACACATATATACACTCAAAATACACATTCATACACAATATTATTATTATACTTTATTTATGAAGCGCCAACATATTCTGCTGCGCTGTCCATGGGTACAATTCACTTAAATAAAACAATGCTATAAAACTTGTAAGAGACAAGACAACATTTGACAAAACATATACAGGAGGAATTGAGGGCCCAATTCCCGTGGGAACTTACAATATAGAAGGATAGGAAATTGAGAAACTTTATTACTGAGTTGGGTGGTCGGCTTCTCTGAACAGAAAAGTCTTCAGGGAGCATTTAAAAAAAAAAGAAAGATTAGGGCAAAGCCTGACAGCACGAGGGAGAGTGTTCCAGAGGGTAGGTGCTGCACGAGGGAGAGTGTTCCAGAGGGTAGGTGCTGCACGAGGGAGAGTGTTCCAGAGGGTAGGTGCTGCACGAGGGAGAGTGTTCCAGAGGGTAGGTGCTGCACGACAGAAGTCCTAGTATCTAGCATGAGAGGAGGTGATAGTCGCAGAAGCAAGGAGCAGGTCATTTTTAGATAGTGTTATTACAAGTGTAATTGTACTGTGTAATGTATATTTATTAGATGGTGTTATTACAAGTGTAATTGTACTGTGTAATGTATATTTATTAGATAGTATTATAATAACACTGTCTAATAAATATACATTACACAGTACAGTTACACACATAATAACACTATTTAATAAATATACATTACACAGTACAGTTACACACATAATAACACTATCTAATAAATATACCTTACACAGTACAGTTACACACATAATAACATTGTCTAATAAATATACATTACATAGTACAGTTACACACATAATAACACTATCTAATGAATATACATTACACAGTACAGTTACTCACATAATAACACATCTAATAAATATACATTACACAGTACAGTTACACACATAATAACACTATCTAATAAATATACATTACACAGTACAGTTACACACATAATAACACTATTTAATAAATATACATTACACAGTACAGTTACACACATAATAACATTGTCTAATAAATATACATTACACAGTACAGTTACACTCATAATAACACTATCTAATAAATATACATTACACAGTACAGTTACACACATAATAACACTATCTAATAAATATACATTACACAGTACAGTTACACACATAATAACACTATTTAATAAATATACATTACACAGTACAGTTACACACATAATAACACTAGCTAATAAATATACATTACACAGTACAGTTACACTCATAATAACACTATCTAATAAATATACATTACACAGTACAGTTACACACATAATAACACTATCTAATAAATATACATTACATAGTACAGTTACACACATAATAACACTGTCTAATAAATATACATTACACAGTACAGTTACACACATAATAACACTAGCTAATAAATATACATTACACAGTACAGTTACACACATAATAACACTATCTAATAAATATACATTACACAGTACAGTTACACACATAATAACACTATCTAATAAATATACATTACATAGTACAGTTACACACATAATAACACTAGCTAATAAATATACATTACACAGTACAGTTACACACATAATAACACTGTCTAATAAATATACATTACACAGTACAGTTACACACATAATAACACTATTTAATAAATATACATTACACAGTACAGTTACACACATAATAACACTATCTAATAAATATACATTACACAGTACAGTTACACTCATAATAACACCATCTAATAAATATACATTACACAGTACAGTTACACACATAATAACACTATCTAATAAATATACATTACATAGTACAGCTATACACATAATAACACTATCTAATAAATATACATTACACAGTACAGTTACACACATAATAACATTATCTAATAAATATACATTACACAGTACAGTTACATACATAATAACACTATCTAATAAATATACATTACACAGTACAGTTACACACATAATAACACTGTCTAATAAATATACATTACACAGTACAGTTACACACATAATAACACTATCTAATAAATATACATTACATAGTACAGCTATACACATAATAACACTATCTAATAAATATACATTACATAGTACAGCTATACACATAATAACACTATCTAATAAATATACATTACACAGTACAGCTATACACATAATAACACTATTTAATAAATATACATTACACAGTACAGTTACACACATAATAACACTATCTAATAAATATACATTACACAGTACAGCTATACACATAATAACATTTTCTAATAAATATACATTACATAGTACAGCTATACACATAATAACACTATCTAATAAATATACATTACACAGTACAGTTACACACATAATAACACCATCTAATAAATATACATTACACAGTACAGTTACACACATAATAACACTATCTAATAAATATACATTACATAGTACAGCTATACACATAATAACATTTTCTAATAAATATACATTACACAGTACAGTTACACACATAATAACACCATCTAATAAATATACATTACACAGTACAGCTATACACATAATAACATTTTCTAATAAATATACATTACATAGTACAGCTATACACATAATAACACTATCTAATAAATATACATTACACAGTACAGTTACACACATAATAACACCATCTAATAAATATACATTACACAGTACAGTTACACACATAATAACACTATCTAATAAATATACATTACATAGTACAGCTATACACATAATAACATTTTCTAATAAATATACATTACACAGTACAGTTACACACATAATAACACCATCTAATAAATATACATTACACAGTACAGTTACACTCATAATAACACCATCTAATAAATATACATTACACAGTACAGTTACACACATAATAACACTCTCTAATAAATATACATTACACAGTACAGTTACACACATAATAACATTATCTAATAAATATACATTACACAGTACAGTTACACTCATAATAACACTATCTAATAAATATACATTATACAGTACAGTTACACACATAATAACACTGTCTAATAAATATACATTACACAGTACAGTTACACACATAATAACACTATCTAATAAATATACATTACACAGTACAGTTACACTCATAATAACACCATCTAATAAATATACATTACACAGTACAGTTACACACATAATAACACTATCTAATAAATATACATTACATAGTACAGCTATACACATAATAACACTATCTAATAAATATACATTACACAGTACAGTTACACACATAATAACATTATCTAATAAATATACATTACACAGTACAGTTACATACATAATAACACTATCTAATAAATATACATTACACAGTACAGTTACACACATAATAACACTGTCTAATAAATATACATTACACAGTACAGTTACACACATAATAACACTATCTAATAAATATACATTACATAGTACAGCTATACACATAATAACACTATCTAATAAATATACATTACATAGTACAGCTATACACATAATAACACTATCTAATAAATATACATTACACAGTACAGCTATACACATAATAACACTATTTAATAAATATACATTACACAGTACAGTTACACACATAATAACACTATCTAATAAATATACATTACACAGTACAGCTATACACATAATAACATTTTCTAATAAATATACATTACATAGTACAGCTATACACATAATAACATTTTCTAATAAATATACATTACATAGTACAGCTATACACATAATAACACTATCTAATAAATATACATTACACAGTACAGTTACACACATAATAACACCATCTAATAAATATACATTACACAGTACAGTTACACACATAATAACACTATCTAATAAATATACATTACATAGTACAGCTATACACATAATAACATTTTCTAATAAATATACATTACACAGTACAGTTACACACATAATAACACCATCTAATAAATATACATTACACAGTACAGCTATACACATAATAACATTTTCTAATAAATATACATTACATAGTACAGCTATACACATAATAACACTATCTAATAAATATACATTACACAGTACAGTTACACACATAATAACACCATCTAATAAATATACATTACACAGTACAGTTACACACATAATAACACTATCTAATAAATATACATTACATAGTACAGCTATACACATAATAACATTTTCTAATAAATATACATTACACAGTACAGTTACACACATAATAACACCATCTAATAAATATACATTACACAGTACAGTTACACTCATAATAACACCATCTAATAAATATACATTACACAGTACAGTTACACACATAATAACACTCTCTAATAAATATACATTACACAGTACAGTTACACACATAATAACATTATCTAATAAATATACATTACACAGTACAGTTACACACATAATAACACTATCTAATAAATATACATTACACAGTACAGTTACACACATAATAACACTGTCTAATAAATATACATTACACAGTACAGTTACACTCATAATAACACCATCTAATAAATATACATTACACAGTACAGTTACACACATAATAACACTGTCTAATAAGTATACATTACACAGTACAGTTACACTCATAATAACACCATCTAATAAATATACATTACACAGTACAGTTACACATATAATAACACCATCTAATAAATATACATTACACAGTACAGTTACACACATAATAACACTGTCTAATAAGTATACATTACACAGTATAGTTACACTCATATTAACACTATCTAATAAATATACATTACACAGCACAGGTACACTCATAACACTGTATAATAAATATACATTACACATTACAGTTACACACATAATAACACCATCTAATAACAATACATTACACAGTACAGTTACACTCATAATAACACTGTCTAATAAATATACATTACACAGTACAGTTACACTTATAATAACACTATCTAATAAATATACCTTACACAGTACAGTTATACACATAATAACACTGTCTAATAAGAATACATTACACAGTACAGTTATACACATAATAACACTGTCTAATAACAATACATTACACAGTACAGTTACACTCATAATAACACTATCTAATAAATATACATTACACAGTACAGTTACACTCATAATAACACTATCTAATAATATACCTTACACAGTACAGTTGCACACATAATAACACTGTCTAATAACAATACATTACACAGTACAGTTACACTCATAATAACACTATCTAATAATATACCTTACACAGTACAGTTACACACATAATAACACTATCTAATAAATATACATTACACAGTACAGTTACACACATAATAACACTGTCTAATAAATATACATTACACAGTACAGTTACACACATAATAACACTATCTAATAAATATACATTACACAGTACAGTTACACACATAATAACACTGTCTAATAAATATGCATTACACAGTACAGTTACACACATAATAACACCATCTAATAACAATACATTACACAGTACAGTTACACTCATAATAACACTGTCTAATAAATATACATTACACAGTACAGTTACACTTATAATAACACTATCTAATAAATATACCTTACACAGTACAGTTACACACATAATAACACTGTCTAATAAGAATACATTACACAGTACAGTTACACACATAATAACACTGTCTAATAACAATACATTACACAGTACAGTTACACTCATAATAACACCATCTAATAAGAATACATTACACAGCACAATTACACTCATAACACTGTATAATAAATATATATTACACAGTGCAGTTACACACATAATAAAACTATCTAATAAATATACATTGCACAGTACAGTTACACACATAACACTGTCTAATAAATATACATTACACAGTACAGTTACACACATAATAACACTATCTAATAAAACATACATAACACAAAACAGTTACACACATAACACCATCTAATAAATATACATTGCACAATACAGTTCCACACATAACACCATCTAATAAATATACATTACACAATGCAGTTACACACATAATAAACCCATCTAACAAATATACATTACACACACAGTATAGTTACACTTATAACACTATCTAATAAATATACATTACACAGTAAAGTTCCACACATAACACTGTCTAATAAATATACATTACACAGTACAGTTACACACATAATAACACTATCTAATAAATATACATTACACAGTACAGTTACACTCATAATAACACTGTATAATAAATTTACATTACACAGTGCAGTTACACACATAATAACACTATGTAATAAATATACATTATACAGTTCAGTTACACACATAACACTATCTAATAAATATACATTACACAGTACAGTTACACTAATAATAAGTGTAACTACTGTGTAATGTATATTTATTAGATAGTGTTATTATGTATGTAACTGTACGGTGTAATGTATATTTATTAGAAAGTGTTATTATGAGTGTAACTGTACTGTGTAATGTATTGTTATTAGATCATGTTATTATGTGTTTAACTGTACTGTGTAATGTATTATTATGAGATAGTGTTATTATGAGTGTAACTGTACTGTGTAATGTATATTTATTAGATAGTGTTATTATGTTTGTAACTGTACTGTGTAATGTATATTTATTAGATGGTGTTATTATGAGTGTAGCTGTACTTTGTATTGTATATTTATTAGATAGTGTTATGTGTGTAACTGTACTGTGTAATGTATATTTATTATTTATTAGATAGTGTTATGAGTGTAACTGTACTGTGTAATGTATTGTTATTAGATGGTGTTATTATGTGTGTAACTGTACTGTGTAATGTATATTTATTAGATAGTGTTATTATACTGTAAGGGTACTGTGTAATGTATATTTATTAGATAGTGTTATTATACTGTAACTGTACTGTGTAATGTATATTTATTATTTATTAGATAGTGTTATTATGTGTGTAACTGTACTGTGTAATGTATATTTATTAGCTAGTGTTATTATGTGTGTAACTGTACTGTGTAATGTATATTTATTAGTGTTATTATGTGTGTAACTGTACTGTGTAATTTATATTTATTAGACAGTGTTATGTGTGTAACTGTACTGTGTAATGTATATTTATTAGATATTGTTATTATGAGTTTAACTGTATTGTGTAATGTATATTTATTAGATAGTGTTATTATGTGTATAACTATACTGTGTAATGTATTTTTATTAGATAGTGTTATTTTAAGTGTAACTGTACTGTGTAATGTATATATATTAGATGGTGTTATTATGTGTGTAACTGCACTGTGTAATGTATATTTATTAGATAGTGTTATTATGAGTGTAACTGTACCGTGTAATGTATATATATTAGATGTGTTATTATGAGTATAACTGTACTGTGTAATGTATATTTATTAGAGAGTGTTATTATGTGTGTAACTGTACTGTGTAATGTATATTTATTAGAGAGTGTTATTATGAGTGTAACTGTACTGTGTTATGTATTGTTATTAGATGGTGTTATTATGTATGTAACTGTACTGTGTAATGTATATTTATTAGATAGTGTTATGAGTGTAACTGTACTGTGTAATGTATTGTTATTATATAGTGTTATTATGTGTGTAACTGTACTGTGTAATGTATATTTATTAGATAGTGTTATTATGTGTGTAACTGTACTGTGTAATGTATATTTATTAGATAGTGTTATTATGTGTATAGCTGTACTATGTAATGTATATTTATTAGATAGTGTTATTATGTGTGTAACTGTACTGTGTAATGTATATTTATTAGACAGTGTTATTATGTGTGTAACTGTACTGTGTAATGTATATTTATTAGATAGTGTTATGAGTGTAACTGTACTGTGTAATGTATTGTTATTATATAGTGTTATTATGTGTGTAACTGTAATGTGTAATGTATATTTATTAGATAGTGGGCGGGCTGGAGTATACTTGTGTATTAGAGAGGATAGGTAGAGGGGAGCGGTGTTAGTAAGAGCTTTCTATTTAAGGGTGAGAATTTTTAATTTAATTCTGCTGTGAATAGGGAGTCAATGAAAGGACTCGCAGAGAGGTGCAGCAGATACAGAGCGACGGGAAAGGAGGATTAGCCTGGCAGAGGTATTTAGGATGGATTGAAGGGGGGAGAGGTGGGAAAGAGGAAGGCCAGCGAGTAGGTTATTGCAGTAGTCAAGTCGGGAGATAACAAGGGAGTGGATTATTTGCTTTGTGGTGTTAGTGCTCAGAAAAGGGCGAATCTTGGAAATATTAGTTGGTTGCGGCAGGATGAAGAAAGCGATTGGATGTGGGGGGTGAAGGATAGATTTGAGTCAATTGTAACTCTGAGGCAGTGGACTTGGGGCGATGGGGAAATGGTGATGCCGTCGACAGGGATAGAGAATTAAGAAGTCGGCGTAGAGCTTATGAAGGGGATTAGAAGGAGCTCAGTCTTGGAGTGGTGAGAGGCCATCCAGGAAGAAATACCAGATAAGCAGTCGCTGACATGAGAAAAGACAGAGGGAGAGCAGGGGTGGAGAGGTACATCTGGGTGTCATCAGCATAGGGGTGATATTTGAAGCCATAACTGTTGATAAGTTTACCCAGTGAAGAAGAATAAATGGAGAAGAGTAGAGGACCCAGAACAGATCCTTGAGGTACTCCAACAGACAGAGGCATAGAGAGGAGGAGTCGCCGGCAAATGACACAGAAAAAGACCTGTGGGAAAGATAGGAGTGAATCCAGGGAAGAGCAGTGTCACAAAGACCAAAAGAGCTAAGGGTCTGTAGGAGGAGGGGGTGGTCAACTGTGTCAAATGCAGCTGAGAGATCAAGTAAGATGAGTATTGAGTAGTGGCCATTACTTTTAGCAGAAAGAAGATCATTAGTAACTTTGTTAAGGACAGTCTCAGTTGAGTGTTTGGGGTGGAATCCAGATTGCAGGGGGTCAAGCAATTTGTTAGAGGACAGGAAGTGGGTTAGGTGGTTGTAAACTAGTTTTTCCAGTAGTTTTTTTACACATATATACACTCACGTATACACACACACATACACATTTATACTCACACACACATGCATACACATATACTGTATATACACTCAAAATACACATTTATACACTCACGTATACACACACATTTATACTCACACACATGCATACACACACATATATATATATATATATATATATATATACACTCAAAATACACATTCATACACACATATATATATATATATACTGTATATACACTCACGTATACACACATACACATGTATACTCACACACACTTGCATACACACATATATACACTCAAAATACATATTCATACACACATATATACACTCACGTATACATATACACATGTATACTCACAAACACATGCATACACACATATATACACTCACATATACACACACATATATATAAACACTTACGTAAACACACACACATATTATTATTATTATCGGTTATTTGTAGAGTGCCAACAGATTCTGCAGTGCTAATACACATGTATACTCACACACACATGCATACAGACATATATACACTGAAAATACAGTAAAAATACACATTCATACACACACACACACACATATATATATATATATATATATATATATATATATATACACACACACTTACGTATACACACACCCACACACACATGTATACTCACACATACACACGCATACACATAGACATATTTAAATATACACACATGCATACACACAAATACACATGTATATACACACATACACACACACACACACAAACATATGTATACACACACAAACATACATGCATACACACAAATACACATAAGTACACTCACACAAATACACACATACATGCATACAAATACACATATGTATACTCACACAAATATGCACACACATATACACACATACACATGCATACACATACACACACACACAAATACATATGTATACACACACCAACATACATGCATACACACAAATACACATGTATACTTGTATACTCAGACAAATACGCACATACATATACACACATACAAATACACATATACACACACACACAGCAATTTAGAACTTAATTTAGTTTACCACCCACCATCTCTCTGTATTTTTCTGGCTGTTGAAATGGAAAATAAATGTCTACCTGCACATGAGTAATCAGAGAATTGACAGCATTTAAATGCCCTGCTCCATAGATCCATCTGTTACTCAGATATTCCAGAATATCTTCCTGCATGATAAATGCACTTTTTTTTTGGCTGTTGTGTTTATAACCCCCACATGTAAATGTAAAATAGCTGGAGAGCAGGGCATGTTGTCACCTACAGGTAATCTCATTAAAGGGATCTGCATGTGAAGGGAGATTTTTCTCTGTCTGACACGTGCACAAAAACCAGTATACCTTATATCATATTGCTAGTTCAGAATTTCATTATTTTGAAACATTTTTACTAATCCACTCACTGCTACCTCTTCATTGAACTGATGCTAAACACACACAAACTACCTCATTTTTATATAAATAGAACTTCCTCATGTTATATCTGATGCCTGTTCTGTTACTTCTCGTTCTCTGTTGTTACACAATGTGTGACTGTTCAGATCAGCAAGGTCACAGGTCAAACACTTGTATCAGATATTAGGCACCTCCACTGTAACCTCTTAATGCTTAAAGGGACACTCAGGTTTTATTAAATTTTCATGATTCAGATACAGCATGTAATTTTAATCAACTTTCCAATTTACTTCCATTAAAAAAAATGTGCACAGTCTTTTATATTTACACTTTTTGAGTCACCAGCTCGTACTGAGCATGTGCAAGAGTTCACAGACTATACGTATATGCATTTGTGATTGGCTGATTGCTATCACAAGGTACAGGGGGAGTGGAAATATACTTAACTTTGAAATGTGTTAGAAAATAATCTACTACTCATTTGAAATTCAGAGTAAATGCTATTGTATTGTCTTGTTATCTTGCATTTGTTGATTATGCAAATCTACTGTGTTTACTGGTCCTTTAAAGGGGCAGTGAACTCCAAAATTGTTATTATTTAAAAAGATAGATGATCCCTTTATTACCCATTCACCAGCTTTGCGCTATGTTCCAAAGGTATACAGAAGCCCACATACGCTATTCAATCAGGATCAAATCACTACGAAGTGCAAAATATGCAAAGCTGCCAGTGACTATCAAAAGACTCACATGTCGCGCTCCATAGATACGTTGGGCCAAATACGCAACCCCCAGGGTAGTGGATTCACTCCGCGATGCAACCGGATGCTCTATACTTTCTTAGGTGCCCTTGCCGTTTGCTGGAGATACTGGACTCCTTGTCCGAGGAACAAACTCAACCACTCCCTCTGTGACAGTCACGTGGGACACTGTAGCCAATGAGGAATCAGCTCAACTCAGTAAAGCGGCCGTGGATACAAAAGTATAGAATGAGACTGAGGAGCTGCATATGATTACGGATTTTACTGCCCTTCCATGATATGTGACATAGTATGGGTTTGATCTTATGCGACTACGGATGTTCTAATAAAAGTTACGTTTTACATATGCAACTCGTCAGACTCATTCTACACCTTGTATCTAAGCCTCTGCAGACAGCAGATCACATGTTTTTTTTTATTATCTATTGACTTGCATTTTAGCAAATTAATGCTGTATCCTGCACAACTCCACAGGCATGATTACGAGTTTGGCGTTATGATTGAAAAAGCATCGTTATGGCCCATAACGTAGTTTTTTTTCCTAACGCTGCTATTATAAGTCTTGTAGGTATAGGTGTACCGCACACCTTTTTGGCCGTCATGCAACGTCAGTACCGCACTTTTAAAAAAGTTATTTTTCAATGGGACTCCCATATCGCCGGTATAACGAGTTTGCCTGGGAGATCCGTACCGCCATCTAAAGTCAGTAGTTATATGTGTTTTACGCTACAAAGTGCACTAAACACCCTAATAAACTACCTATTAACCTCTAAACTGAGGCCCTCCCACATTGCAAACACTATAATAAATTTATTAACCCCTAATCTGCTGCTCTGGACATCGCCGCCACTATTAAAATGTATTAACCCCTATTCCACCGCTCCCCGACATCATTGCCACTATAATAAACCTATTAACCCCTAAACTGCCGCCCTCCCGCATCGCAAACACTATTTAAATATTCAAAATATTTCTCAGCACACCTAATAAATGAAAAACAAATTTATTAGTATACAAATAAGTGAAAAAAGTCACTGCCTAAAACCCTTCCCATTCCAAACATCCATCCATCATGCATACAAACAGAAAAAGCGATTATACCCCAGGCGTCCCTAGATATTAAATATTATTAACCCCTAATCTGCCGTCCGCCCACACCGCCGCTTTAATAAACCTATTAACTACTAAACGCAAGCCCCCCACAGCGAAATATACTAAAACAAATTATTAACCCCTAAACCTCTGACCTCCCACATCACTAACTCTACATAAATATATTAACCCCTAATCCTAACCCTAACGTAACCCTAAATCTAACCCTAACATAACCTTAAGCCTAACACCCCCTAACTTAAATATAATTAAAATAAATCTAAATAAACCTTACAATTAGTAACTAAATAATAACTATTTAAAACTAAACTTACCTGTAAAAAAAATCCTAAGCTAGCTACAAAATAACTAATAGTTATATTGTAGCTATCTTACGGCTAGATTTGGAGTTTGGCGGTAGCCGTGAAAACCAGCGTTAGAGGCTCCCAACGCTGGTTTTAGGCTAACTCCGGTATTTGGAGTCACTCAAAAAAGGGTCTAACGCTCACTTTTCAGCCGCGACTTTTCCATACCGCAGATCCCCTTACGTCAATTGCGTATCCTATCTTTTCAATGGGATCTTTCTAACTCCGGTATTTAGAGTTGTGTCTGAAGTGAGCGTTAGTAATCTAACGCCAAAACTCCAGCCGCAGAAAAAAGTCAGTAGTTGAGCTTTTTGGGCTAACACCGGTTCATAAAGCTCTTAACTACTGTACTCTAAAGTACACTAACACCCATAAACTACCTATGTACCCCTAAACCGAGGTCCCCCCACATCGCCGCCACTCGATTAAATTTTTTAAACCCTTATCTGCCGACCGCCACCTACGTTATACTTATGTACCCCTAATCTGCTGCCCCTAACACCGCCGACCCCTGTATTATATTTATTAACCCCTAATCTGCCCCCCACAACGTCGCCGCCAGCTACCTACAATAATTAACCCCTAATCTGCCGACCGCAAAGCGCCGCCACCTACATTATAGCTATGTACCCCTAATCTGCTGCCCCTAACACCGCCGACCCCTATATTATATTTATTAACCCCTAATCTGCCCCCCTCAACGTCGCCTCCACCTGCCTACACTTATTAACCCTAATCTGCCGAGCGGACCGCACCGCTACTATAATAAAGTTATTAACCCCTAATCCGCCTCACTAACCCTATAATAAATAGTATTAACCCCTTATCTGCCCTCCCTAACATCGCCAACACCTAACTTCAATTATTAACCCCTAATCTGCCGACCGTAGCTCACCGCTATTCTAATAAATGTATTAACCCCTAAAGCTAAGTCTAACCCTAACACTATCACCCCCCTAAATTAAATATAATTTTAATCTAACTAAATTAATTAACTCTTATTAAATAAATTATTCCTATTTAAAGCTAAATACTTACCTGTAAAATAAATCCTAATATAGCTACAATATAAATTATAATTATATTATAGCTATTTTAGGATTAATATTTATTTTACAGGCAACTTTGTAATTATTTTAACCAGGTACAATAGCTATTAAATAGTTAAAGGATTACTTTCTGTTATAATTTTTAAGCTAAACAACTAACATATTAAAGTTAATAAACATTAATTAAAACCTACTGACCTATATTTTCTCCAAAACAAAGTTTCATAACGTTCTAAAAGTTATATCTTTTATTCGCCGATGATGTCACGTTATCCTGCCCACTATTTTCAGCACTGCATGTTCAAAATACTTAAACCAATAACTTTGTGTTTAAAGCGCCATTTTGAAACCTAGGTACTGTAAACGGATTGGTACAGAGCAAAGGATACCCACGGAGTAGGTTTGGAAAACAATTAAATTTGCAGACAAGATTTCTGATATACGGTAGAGATATGTTAATGAAATACTATTGATAAAAAGCGTATTTGGGGTAGTTAGTTAGTAATAGGCATAGAAAATATTTACTTACAGTGGCCCTTTAAGAACTATTTAATAGTTACCTAGTTAAAATAATTACAAAATTACCTGTAAAATAAATCCTAACCTAAGTTACAATTAAACCTAACACTATACTATCATTAAATTAATTAAATAAAATACCTACAATTACCTACAATTAAACCTAACACTACACTATCAATACATTAATTAAATACAATATCTACAAATAACTACAATGAAATAAACTAACTAAAGTACAAAAATAAAAAAGAACTAAGTTACAAAAATAAAAAAATATTTACAAACATAAGAAAAATATTACAACAATTTTAAACTAATTACACCTACTCTAAGCCCCCTAATAAAATAACAAAGACCCCCAAAATAAAAAATGCCCTACCCTATTCTAAATTACTAAAGTTCAAAGCTCTTTTACCTTACCAGCCCTGAACAGGGCCCTTTGCGGGGCATGCCCCAAGAAGTTCAGCTCTTTTGCCTGTAAAAAAAAACATACAATACCCTCCCCCAACATTACAACCCACCACCCACATACCCCTAATCTAACCCAAACCCCCCTTAAATAAACCTAACACTAAGCCCCTGAAGATCATTCTACCTTGTCTTCACCTCACCAGGTATCACCGATCCGTCCTGGCTCCAAAATCTTCATCCAACCCAAGCGGGGGCTGGCGATCCATCATCCGGTGGCTGAAGAGGTCCAGAAGAGGCTCCAAAGTCTTCATCCTATCCGGGAAGAAGAGGCGATCCGGACCGGCAACCATCTTGATCCAAGCGGCATCTTCTATCTTCATCCGATGACGACCGGCTCCATCCTGAAGACCTCCACCGCGGACCCATCTTCTTCCGCCGACGTCCAACTGAAGAATGACGGTTCCTTTAAGGGACGTCATCCAAGATGGCGTCCCTCGAATTCCGATTGGCTGATAGGATTCTATCAGCCAATCAGAATTAAGGTAGGAATATTCTGATTGGCTGATGGAATCAGCCAATCAGAATCAAGTTCAATCCGATTGGCTGATCCAATCAGCCAATCAGATTGAGCTCGCATTCTATTGGCTGTTCCGATCAGCCAATAGAATGCAAGCTCAATCTGATTGGCTGATTGGATCAGCCAATCGGATTGAACTTGATTCTGATTGGCTGATTCCATCAGCCAATCAGAATATTACTACCTATCAGCCAATTGGAATTCGAGGGACGCCATCTTGGATGACGTCCCTTAAAAGAACCGTCATTCTTCAGTTGGACGTCGCCGGGAGAAGATGGGTCCGCGGTGGAGGTCTTCAGGATGGAGCCGGTCGTCATCGGATGAAGATAGAAGATGCCGCTTGGATCAAGATGGTTGCCGGTCCGGATCGCCTCTTCTTCCCGGATAGGATGAAGACTTTGGAGCCTCTTCTGGACCTCTTCAGCCACCGGATGATGGATCGCCAGCCCCCGCTTGGGTTGGATGAAGATTTTGGAGCCAGGACGGATCGGTGATACCTGGTGAGGTGAAGACAAGGTAGGATGATCTTCAGGGGCTTAGTGTTAGGTTTATTTAAGGGGGGTTTGGGTTAGATTAGGGGTATGTGGGTGGTGGGTTGTAATGTTGGGGGGGGGATATTATATGTTTTTTTTTTACAGGCAAAAGAGCTGAACTTCTTGGGGCATGCCCCGCAAAGGGCCCTGTTCAGGGCTGGTAAGGTAAAAGAGCTTTGACCTTTAGTAATTTAGAATAGGGTAGGGCATTTTTTATTTTGGGGGTCTTTGTTATTTTATTAGGGGGCTTAGAGTAGGTGTAATTAGTTTAAAATTGTTGTTATATTTTTCTTATGTTTGTAAATATTTTTTTATTTTTTGTAACTTAGTTCTTTTTTATTTTTTGTACTTTAGTTAGTTTATTTCATTGTAGTTATTTGTAGATATTGTATTTAATTAATGTATTAATAGTGTAGTGTTAGGTTTAATTGTAGGTAATTGTAGGTATTTTATTTAATTAATTTAATGATAGTATAGTGTTAGGTTTAATTGTAACTTAGGTTAGGATTTATTTTACAGGTAATTTTGTAATTATTTTAACTAGGTAACTATTAAATAGTTCTTAACTATTTAATAGCTATTGTACCTGGTTAAAATAATTACAAAGTTGCCTGTAAAATAAATATTAATCCTAAAATAGCTACAATGTAATTATTCGTTATATTGTAGCTATATTAGGATTTATTTTACAGGTAAGTATTTAGCTTTAAATAGGAATAATTTATTTAATAAGAGTTAATTAATTTCGTTAGATTAAAATTATATTTAATTTAGGGGGGTGTTAGTGTTAGACTTAGCTTTAGGGGTTAATACATTTATTAGAATAGCGGTGAGCTCCGGTCGGCAGATTAGGGGTTAATAATTGAAGTTAGGTGTCGGCGATGTTAGGGAGGGCAGATTAGGGGTTAATACTATTTATTATAGGGTTAGTGAGGCGGATTAGGGGTTAATAACTTTATTATAGTAGCGGTGCGGTCCGCTCGGCAGATTAGGAGTTAATAAGTGTAGGCAGGTGGGGGCGATGTTGTGGGCGGCAGATTAGGGGTTAATAAATATAATATAGGGGTCGGCGGTGTTAGGGGCAGCAGATTAGGGGTACATAAGGATAATGTAAGTAGCGGCGGTTTACGGAGCGGCAGATTAGGGGTTAAAAATAATATGCAGGGGTCAGCGATAGCGGGGGCGGCAGATTAGGGGTTAATAAGTGTAAGGTTAGGGGTGTTTAGACTCGGGGTACATGTTAGGGTGTTAGGTGCAGACGTAGGAAGTGTTTCCCCATAGCAAACAATGGGGCTGCGTTAGGAGCTGAACGCGGCTTTTTTGCAGGTGTTAGGTTTTTTTTTCAGCTCAAACAGCCCCATTGTTTCCTATGGGCGAATCGTGCACGAGCACGTTTTTGAGGCTGGCCGCGTCCGTAAGCAACTCTGGTATCGAGAGTTGCAGTTGCGTTAAAAATGCTCTACGCTCCTTTTTTTGAGCCTAACGCAGCCATTCTGTGGACTCTCAATACCAGAGTTATTTTAAAGGTGCGGCCAGAAAAAAGCCGGCGTTAGCTACGCGGGTCGTTACTGACAAAACTCTAAATCTAGCCGTATGGTTTTATTTTTATTTCACAGCTAAGTTTGTATTTATTTTAACTAGGTAGACTAGTTAGTAATTAGTTATTAACTATTTACTAACTATCTAATTAAAATACATTTGGACTTTTTAATTTTATATCAGTCATTTATTATTAACAGATTGATTTATACAAGGGAGACGTCCCTGTATAAATGTGTTAATATTGTCCTAGTAAATTTCATTTAACCAATTTGTGTGAAGTGTTTTGTAAAATAAATTATCACTGTGTATATACTGTTACCAGAGAGATATTAAAGGCTTTTGTAAAGGTTGAGATTTATCGTTTATTGGTACACTAAACATCTATAGAGCTGTTTTTCATATACATTTGCACTCTTCTAGCTTCACTTTGAAGCGCCTCCTTTTCTTTGGTCTTTTTGCTAACATTACAATAAAATGAAATAAATTAAATTAATAAAATATAATTTGCTAATTTACAAAAAAAATAAACACTAAATTAAAAAATTAAAAAACGAAATTATCAAAAATAAAAATGAATTACTCCTAATCTAATAGCCCTATCAAAATAAAAAAGCCCCCCAAAATAAAAAAAAAACCCTAGCCTACACTAAACTGCCAATGGCCCTTAAAAGGGCCTTTTGTGGGGCATTGCCCCAAAGATACCAGCTCTTTTACATTGCAATAAAAAATACAAACAACCCCCTAACAGTAAAACCCACCCAAAACCCCCAAATAAAAACCTATCTAAATAAACCTAAGATAAACATTGCCCTGAAAAGGGCATTTGGATGGGCATTTAGCTCTTTTACGAATTGCCCAAAATCCTAACCAAAAAAAAAAAACACCCAAAAAACCCTTAAAAAACACTAACACTAACCCCCGACGATCCACTTACAGTTATCGAAATCCGGACATCCATCCTCATCCAGCCAGCAAAGTCCTCATCCAAGCGGCAAGGAGTCTTCATTCAGACGGTAAGTTTTCTCTGTGAAAAAATCACAAAAAGAAAAAGGCGCCTCCTGGTGTAATACAGTTGGTGAAAGAGATTTGTTAGGTTATCAAAAAGGTACTTACAAGTGGAGCAGCACCCAATTGTGCTAAATCAAACAGACTGGGATCTCACAGTGTCCCAGCTCACTGACACTGCAAGGAAACTGGTTTCTCCAACGTCTTGCTGGACTGACAGAGCTCAGACTCCCACAAAGAGGTTTAAATAAAACCAAATTTTATTAATAAAATAAAAATCTCAGTGTCTCATGACACTAGATATTAAAAGAACAAGCAACGCGTTTCTCAGACTGCTGTCTGTTTCATCAGGCTTCTAATGATACATTGAGAGTACTGGCTTAAATAAAAACATATGACCAATCACACTTCATTAACACCTGACACACCCAACCAGGTGTACTAAGTACTGGCTTAAATAAAAACATATGACCAATCACACTTCATTAACACCTGACACACCCAACCAGGTGTACTAAGTACTGGCTTAAATAAAAACATTTGACCAATCACACTTCATTAACACCTGACACACCCAACCAGGTGTACTAAGTACTGGCTTAAATAAAAACATATGACCAATCACACTTCATTAACACCTGACACACCCAACCAGGTGTACTAAGTACTGGCTTAAATAAAAACATTTGACCAATCCCAGTTCATTAACACCTGACACACCCAACCAGGTGTACTAAATACTGTCTTAAATAAAAACATATGACCAATCCCAGTTCATTAGCACCTGACACACCCAACCAGGTGTACTAAGTACTGGCTTAAATAAAAACATATGACCAATCCCAGTTCATTAGCACCTGACACACCCAACCAGGTGTACTAAGTACTGGCTTAAATAAAAACATATGACCAATCCCAGTTCATTAGCACCTGACACACCCAACCAGGTGTACTAAGTACTGGCTTAAATAAAAACATATGAACAATCCCAGTTTATTAGCACCTGACACACCCAACCAGGTGTACTAAGTACTGGCTTAAATAAAAACATATGACCAATCCCAGTTCATTAGCACCTGACACACCCAACCAGGTGTACTAAGACCTAATTGGTCTCAATATAACCACTGACATAATAAACAAAATAGAATGACAATCTCTAAGCATCTAAAAACATTTTAAACAATTATCATGAGAATGAGTATATATATATATATATATATATATATATATATATATATATATATACATACATACACACACACACACATATATATATATACATACATACACACACACACACACACATACATATATATACATATATACACACATATATATACACATATATATATATATATATATATATATATATATATATATATATATATATATACACACACATACACATATATATATACATAAGGGTTAACATAATGAGTCTATCCAATCTTGTGAACAAGGTCTTATTATTGACATATATATTCCTTTAAAATATAATTACTGAAACATGACTTATTTGTTTACATTATTTCATATAGTATATTTTATTATAGTTATTACATGTAATTTCTTGTTCTCTTCTCTCTTAGCCTATTTACATAGTAATCATATAGGGTCCTGTGCGCCCCCTAGTAGTAACACACCCTTAGTGTTACTGATTGTTTCTTTCATTCAGACGGCATCTTCTATCTTCATCCAGCCGGTGCGGAGCGGGTCCATCTTCAAGACATCCGGTGTGGAGCATCCTCTTCTTACGTTGGCCGCCGTAAACTGAAGGTTCCCTTTAAGTGACGTCATCCAAGATTGCGTCCCTTACATTCCTATTGGCTGAAAGATTTCTATCAGCCAATAGGAATTAAAGGGGAAAAATTCATGATTGCAACAGCCAATAGGATTTTTCCCCTTTAATTCCTATTGGCTGATAGAAATCTTTCAGCCAATAGGAATGTATGGGACGCCATCTTGGAAGACGTCACTTAAAGGGAACCTTTAGTTTACGGCGGCGAACATAAGAAGAGGATGCTCCGTGCCGGATGTCTTGAAGATGGACCCGCTCCGCACCGGCTGGATGAAGATAGAAGATACCGCCTGGATGAAGACTTCTTGCTGCTTGGATGAGGAATTCGCCGGCTGGATGAGGATGGATATCCGGACGTCGATAATTGAAAGTGGATCGTCGGGGGTTTTACTATTGAGGGTTGTTTGTATTTTTTATTGCAATGTAAAAGAGCTGGTATCTTTGGGGCAATGCCCCCCAAAAGGCCCTTTTAAGGGCCATTGGCAGTTTAGTGTAGGCTAGGGTTTTTTATTTTGATAGGGCTATTAGATTAGGAGTAATTAGTTTTTATTTTTGATAATTTCGTTTTTTATTTTTTTTATTTAGTGTTTTTTTTTTTTGTAAGTTAGTAAATTATATTTTATTAATTTAATTTATTTAATTTTATTGTAATGTTAGGTTTTAGTGTAAGGCAGGTTAGGTTTTATTTTACAGGTAAGTTTGTATTTATTTTAACTAGGTAGTTAGTAAATAGTTATTAACTATTTACTAACTACTCTACCTAGTTAAAATAAATACAATCTTAGCTGTGAAAGAAAAATAAAACCTAAGATAGCTACAATGTAACTATTAGTTATTTTGTAGCTAGCTTAGGTTTTATTTTATAGGTAAGTTTGTATTTTGATTTAAATAGGAATTATTTAGTTAATAATTGTAAGGTTTATTTAGATTTATTTTAATTATATTTAAGTTAGGGGGTGTTAGGGTTAGACTTAGGCTTAGGGTTACGTTAGGGTAAGGTTTAGGGGTTAATAACTTTAGTATAGTGGCGGCGACATTGAGGCGGCAGATTAGGGGTTAATAACTGTAATGTAAGTGGCGGCTATAGCGGGGCGGCAGATTAGGGGTTAATAACTGTAATGTAAGTTGCGGCTATATCGGGGGCGGCAGATTAGGGGTTAATAACTGTATGTAGGTGGCGCGATGTTGGCGGATTAGGGGTATTTAGACTCAGGGTTTATGTTAGGGTGTTAGGTTTAAACATAACTTTTTATTTCCCCATAGACATCAAGGGGCTGCGTTACGGAGCTTTTTATTCCGCGATCGCAGGTGTTAGGCTTTTTATTTGCCGTCTCTTCCCATTGATGTCTATGGGGAAATCGTGCACAAGCACGTCAAAGCAGCGCTTGATTTCGGTGCGGTATGGAGCTCAACGCTAACATATCACCCGCACAACCCTGCATTTTTTAAACTTGTAATAGCAGCGCTATAGGGAGGTGAAATAACGCTGCTTTTGTGGCGGTCGTTAAAATCCCTATAGCGCTCAAAACTCGTAATCTAGCTGAATGTTATCTATATGGCTCACATGAACTAGCACTCCCCTGTTGTGAAAAGCAAATAAAAAAGCATGTGATAAGAGGCTGTCTATAGTGGTTTAGAAACAGGTAGAAATTTAGAGTTTTAAAGGTTATAAATGATATTAATATAACAATGTTTGTTTGGCAAAGCTAGGAAATGGGTAGTAAAGGCAATATCTATCTATTTAAACAATAACAATAATAAACAATTTTTGTGTTGACTGTCCCTTTAAGGGGCTCTATGGGTTTGTCTTTTGTAGCTAATCACTTGTAGCAAATCATTCATAGGTTCAAGTTTATAGTTAATCATTTATAATTAATAATACAGTTACAAGTTTGTAGTTAATCGTTTATAGCTAATTATTTTTATTTAACAGAGTCTGCTTAATGTATAAATATTACTAATTTAAAAACGCTGTTGTATAATGAATATTAGCCAGTGCTGTGTTTTATACCATCGCTTGAAATAGTTCATTATGTTTGTTTTTGTTTTTTTATGAGTGTGCTGTAACCCTCTCTGGTCTCTAAGATGTTAACCCTCGCTGTAACCCTCTCTGGTCTCTAAGGTGTTAACCCTCGCTGTAACCCTCTCTGGTCTCTAAGATGTTAACCCTCGCTGTAACCCTCTCTGGTCTCTAAGATGTTAACCCTCGCTGTAACCCTCTCTGGTCTCTAAGGTGTTAACCCTCGCTGTAACCCTCTCTGGTCTCTAAGATGTTAACCCTCGCTGTAACCCTCTCTGGTCTCTAAGGTGTTAACCCTCGCTGTAACCCTCTCTGGTCTCTAAGGTGTTAACCCTCGCTGTAACCCTCTCTGGTCTCTAAGGTGTTAACCCTCGCTGTAACCCTCTCTGATCTCTAAGATGTTAACCCTCGCTGTAACCCTCTCTGATCTCTAAGGTGTTAACCCTCGCTGTAACCCTCTCTGGTCTCTAAGGTGTTAACCCTCGCTGTAACCCTCTCTGGTCTCTAAGGTGTTAACCCTCGCTGTAACCCTCTCTGGTCTCTAAGGTGTTAACCCTCGCTGTAACCCTCTCTGGTCTCTAAGATGTTAACCCTCGCTGTAACCCTCTCTGGTCTCTAAGATGTTAACCCTCGCTGTAACCCTCTCTGGTCTCTAAGGTGTTAACCCTCGCTGTAACCCTCTCTGGTCTCTAAGATGTTAACCCTCGCTGTAACCCTCTCTGGTCTCTAAGGTGTTAACCCTCGCTGTAACCCTCTCTGGTCTCTAAGGTGTTAACCCTCGCTGTAACCCTCTCTGGTCTCTAAGGTGTTAACCCTCGCTGTAACCCTCTCTGATCTCTAAGATGTTAACCCTCGCTGTAACCCTCTCTGATCTCTAAGGTGTTAACCCTCGCTGTAACCCTCTCTGGTCTCTAAGGTGTTAACCCTCGCTGTAACCCTCTCTGGTCTCTAAGGTGTTAACCCTCGCTGTAACCCTCTCTGGTCTCTAAGATGTTAACCCTCGCTGTAACCCTCTCTGGTCTCTAAGGTGTTAACCCTCGCTGTAACCCTCTCTGGTCTCTAAGGTGTTAACCCTCACTGTAACCCTCTCTGGTCTCTAAGGTGTTAACCCTCGCTGTAACCCTCTCTGGTCTCTAAGGTGTTAACCCTCGCTGTAACCCTCTCTGGTCTCTAAGGTGTTAACCCTCGCTGTAACCCTCTCTGGTCTCTAAGGTGTTAACCCTCGCTGTAACCCTCTCTGGTCTCTAAGGTGTTAACCCTCACTTTAACCCTCTCTGGTCTCTAAGGTGTTAACCCTCGCTGTAACCCTTTCTGATCTCTAAGATGTTAACCCTCGCTGTAACCCTCTCTGGTCTCTAAGGTGTTAACCCTTGCTGTAACCCTCTCTGGTCTCTAAGGTGTTAACCCTCGCTGTAACCCTCTCTGGTCTCTAAGGTGTTAACCCTCGCTGTAACCCTCTCTGGTCTTTAAGGTGTTAACCCTCGCTGTAACCCTCTCTGGTCTCTAAGGTGTTAACCCTCGCTGTAACCCTCTCTGGTCTCTAAGGTGTTAACCTTCGCTGTATCCCTCTCTGGTCTCTAAGGTGTTAACCCTCACTTTAACCCTCTCTGGTCTCTAAGGTGTTAACCCTCGCTGTAACCCTCTCTGATCTCTAAGATGTTAACCCTTGCTGTAACCCTCTCTGGTCTCTAAGGTGTTAACCCTTGCTGTAACCCTCTCTGGTTTCTAAGATGTTAACCCTCGCTGTAACCCTCTCTGATCTCTAAGATGTTAACCCTCGCTGTAACCCTCTCTGGTCTCTAAGATGTTAACCCTCGCTGTAACCCTCTCTGGTCTCTAAGGTGTTAACCCTTGCTGTAACCCTCTCTGGTTTCTAAGATGTTAACCCTCGCTGTAACCCTCTCTGGTCTCTAAGGTGTTAACCCTCGCTGTAACCCTCTCTGATCTCTAAGATGTTAACCCTCGCTGTAACCCTCTCTGGTCTCTAAGGTGTTAACCCTTGCTGTAACCCTCTCTGATCTCTAAGATGTTAACCCTCGCTGTAACCCTCTCTGGTTTCTAAGATGTTAACCCTCGCTGTAACCCTCTCTGATCTCTAAGATGTTAACCCTCGCTGTAACCCTCTCTGGTCTCTAAGGTGTTAACCCTTGCTGTAACCCTCTCTGGTTTCTAAGATGTTAACCCTCGCTGTAACCCTCTCTGATCTCTAAGATGTTAACTCACTCTGGTCTCTAAGGTGTTAACCATTTGCTGTAAACCAAATTTTGGGCCTAATTGCTGGCAGGTGACATTCTTGTAGCGGCCTGTCGTGGGCAGTACACGTCCTCTTGTGATAATGAGTTATTGTTGGTGACAAATACCACATCACATTATTTAGAACTTTATCAATACTCAGGGCCGTCTTTAAAGTGGGGCAAAAGGGGCAGCTGCCCCAGGCCCAGTCTTTGTTGTGGGGCCCAAAGCAGCTGCCCGCAAATAGTTTTCCCGGCTTCCCTGCACCGCGTAGCGTGACACAGACTGCTCTGGTCCTACGGTCTCTCCATTACCTCCTGTAATAGAAAATAGCACAGTCTTGGTTTCTGACATTTGATAAACATTTTCGTGAATAGGGTTAAAATATCCACTAAATCATGTTTAACATTATTTCTCTGTGTTTATAACTTTTGTAGAGCTATATTGCATATTTAGCAAGTACTGCATATGTTTTTAGTATTTGGGGTGGTTTGTAAAGAGTTAATCAATTATAACCTTTGGTATATATTGGTTCCTTTCTCCCCACTCCTGTAGTCTATGATTAAGCGCCACCAGGGGGCGTGAAATGCGTAAGACATCTCTTTTGTGTCTGTACCTTGTCTGAGTGCTCCACATTTTTAACGTTTTCAATCAAATGGATTTTTATTTTTTAACTAACCTAGTAGTGCCTGTTACTTTGTGTGTTATCTATTACTATTTTGCCTTGATCTCCCTCTTACTACGGCACTCCGGGTGTGTAGGAAAGCAGCCTTTTCATATTTTTGGTTACTGCATCGACCAGTGGTTTTGACCGTGTTCCGGATCCCCCTCTGTTGTATGTTAAAATCTCCACTACTTGTTCATGAAGATTTTCAGTGTACAGTCTGCGGACTTGAAGGAAACTTTGACAATAACATTTACAGATATGCTGCAATGACATTTTGAACCACACATCGTACCGAGATGACCACCGACAGTATACATACGCCTGCGCATTGGCAGTCGACAACCAACATCTGAGCAATGCACTTTGGGAACTGAAGTCTTGAATTTACCAAGTATGAGCTCCCCAGTTTTCTGCTTGCAGCAGCCGGGCAGGCTCTGGTACAGTAGCAGGTGGTGTAGTAGCCACCACTATAGTAGTTCCAGCAGTTTGTCTGCGTGCACTCCAATTGTCCTCTAGCCCTAAGCTACATGAGCCAGTAGATGGGGAGCTCCCTTGTTCCGTAGTTGGGAATCCGGTTGTCAAAAGATGGAGATTCCAGTGCCATGAATTTGCTTTACTTTTGATTTCCGGAGGCAAAGTGAGGTGGCTAGATGGGGCACTGGTCTTTTATATATTTACATATATATATATACTGTATATATTAGTGCTAATTGATATTATATTGACTTTAGAAAGATGGAAGGCTGGGTGGACTCTGCAAGGACTAGAACCTGTGTCCATGTTAGGACCCTGCTGGGGTGGAGAGCGAAATTGCATAGGGGGGCCCAAGAAAATGTTTGCCCAGGGTCCGATCAATATTAAAGACAGCCCTGTCAATACTAGACACTTACTGAGTACAACAAACTATAATGTTTTAGGGCCATAGGACTGTTAGGGGGAATCGGTGTAACACACATATTTGGTCCCTTTGAACGGATGTTTATAGTTTATCACATGACATAATGTGCAGTCAGTGTGCGCTACCTCTCATAAGTAAAGCGCCGCCGCAGCACGTCAGTGAGTATAACAGGATCTCTGGTACTGCGCTACTGTTGTCTTACTCAGACTTAATTACATGAATTAACCAGAAGCCATATTATTAATCCTTCAGCACCGTGTAATAACAGGAGTCCCACAATGTTAATCCCGGTTTGTTGTAAGTGATGCCAGTAAGTTATTGTGCGACTACAGAAGTCTTATCCAGCAGATCACCTGCTCATTGCCTGATTCTCAGGGATCACCTGCTCATTGCCTGATTCTCAGGGATCACCTGCTCATTGCCTGATTCTCAGGGATCACCTGCTCATTGCCTGATTCTCAGGGATCACCTGCTCATTGCCTGATTCTCAGGGATCACCTGCTCATTGCCTGATTCTCAGGGATCACCTGCTCATTGCCTGATTCTCAGGGATCACCTGCTCATTGCCTGATTCTCAGGGATCACCTGCTCATTGCCTGATTCTCAGGGATCACCTGCTCATTGCCTGATTCTCAGGGATCACCTGCTCATTGCCTGATTCTCAGGGATCACCTGCTCATTGCACATATACACATCCTTCTGGGAGATGACATCCTTAAATCTCATGTCAATAACCTTAAATTTGTCTCTAAAAAGGTCTAAAACTCTTGCACGCCTGTAATCTGTTGCCTCTTTACCTGTTGCCTGTCACCTAGCATCTATCACCTGTCACCTGGCATCTGTCACCTGTCACCTAGCATCTATTGCCTGTCACCTGGCATCTGTCACCTGTCACCTGGCATCTGTCACCTAGCATCTATCGCCTGTCACCTGGCATCTGTCACCTGTCACCTAGCATCTATTGCCTGTCACCTGGCATCTGTCACCTGTCACCTGGCATCTGTCACCTGTCACCTAGCATCTATCGCCTGTCACCTGGCATCTGTCACCTGTCACCTGGCATCTGTCACCTGTCACCTGGCATCTATCGCCTGTCACCTGGCATCTATCGCCTGTCACCTAGCATCTATTGCCTGTCACCTGGCATCTGTCACCTGTCACCTGGCATCTGTCACCTGTCACCTAGCATCTATCGCCTGTCACCTGGCATCTGTCGCCTGTCCGGCCTGTCCGGATAGAAAATTGATGGCACTACTCTTATGGAGAGGCAAATAAGGGATACAACCACTAACAGTATTTTACAGGCTTTAAGTATAATGTCAGTATGGCCCTTAGGTGCTGTGTATCAATTACAACATTTACCAATACAGCTAAGAGAAGCTAAAAAAGGGATACACATTAGCACTCAGATCCATCACAATTGATAATGGATGGTTACGTCAACTCAAAAATAAAAATGAATACTTTATTAGTAAAAGTTAAAAATGGGTGACTTTAATAACAACTAGACATGGACGGACTATTTAATAAAGGTAACTCCTGGTCTAGATGGGACCAGGAAATATTAATAAACACAATGATAATATGGGGTAAATACAAAATGTGTATACTAATATGTTAATGAAACCACTAAAATGGAATCATCGGTCATTCAACCGGCACAATCTAGCTCTCACTGGGGTGATAATATCATCTGGTAATGGTTAGACTGGTACATAGTTGATAGTTGGCAGTTGTATAGTAATAGTGCTTTGGTGCAAACTTAGAACTATGTATTGGTCTGTAATTACTGTTGCCTGTCACCTGTCACCTAGCATCTGTTGCCTGTCACCTGTCATCTGTTGCCTGTCACCTAGCATCTGTCACCTGTCACCTGTCGCCTGTCACCTAGCATCTGTCACCTGTCATCTGTCGCCTGTCACCTAGCATCTGTTGCCTGTCACCTGTCATCTGTTGCCTGTCACCTAGCATCTGTCACCTGTCATCTGTTGCCTGTCACCTAGCATCTGTTGCCTGTCACCTGTCATCTGTTGCCTGTCACCTAGCATCTGTCACCTGTCATCTGTTGCCTGTCACCTAGCATCTGTTGCCTGTCACCTGGCAGCTGTCGTCTGTCACCTAGCATCTGTCACCTGTCATCTGTTGCCTGTCACCTGTCTCCTAACATCTGTTGCCTGTCACCTGGCACCTGTTGCCTATCACCTAGCATCTGTCACCTGTCATCTGTTGCCTGTCACCTAGCATCTGTCGCCTGTCACCTAGCATCTGTCGCCTGTCATCTGTCGCCTGTCACCTAGCATCTGTCGCCTGTCATCTGTTGCCTATCACCTAGCATCTGTCGCATGTCATCTGTTGCCTGTCACCTAGCATCTGTCGCCTGTCATCTGTTGCCTGTCACCTAGCATCTGTCACCTGTCATCTGTTGCCTATCACCTAGCATCTGTCACCTGTCATCTGTTGCCTGTCACCTAGCATTTGTCGCCTCTCACCTGTCATCTGTTGCCTGTCATCTGTCGCCTGTCACCTAGTATCTGTTGCCTGTCACCTAGCATCTGTTGTCTGTCACCTGTCACCTAGCATCTGTCGCCTGTCACCTGTCATCTGTTGCCTGTCACCTGTCACCTAGCATCTGTTGCCTGTCACCTGTCATCTGTTGCCTGTCACCTAGCATCTGTCACCTGTCATCTGTTGCCTGTCACCTGTCACCTAGCATCTGTCGCTTGTCACCTGGCATCTGTCGTCTGTCACCTGGCATATGTTGCCTGTCACCTGTTGCCTGTCACCTAGCATCTGTCACCTGTCACCTAGCATCTGACGCCTGTCACCTGGCATCTTTTGCCTGTCACCTGTCACCTAGCCTCTGTTGCCTGTCACCTGTCACCTAGCATCTGTCGCCTGTCAACTGTCGCCTGCAAACGACAAGAGGAATATATGTACAGCCACAAACTTTCAGCTAGCTCACAGTGGTGGATTGCTACTCCTTCAAGAAAGGATACTAAGAGAATTAAGAAAATTTGATAATCAAAGTAAATTGAAAAGTTGTTTAATTGTATGTTCTATCTAAATTAGGAAAGAAAGATTTTTCACTTTACTGTGTATACCAAGTTGTTAACCTGCCAGAAGCCTAAAAACGAGTGCTATGTATTTTGTTCTTTCCACTGTAAGGTCCAGTGTCCATAAGTCAAGGACAGTCATTGTATCCTCTCACTGGAACTCTGTCTGATATTGACAAGTTGTTTATAAAATGATACAAATGTGTCAGGTTAGCATTGGTTAGGGGTGGCCGAGGGGTGACACATAATTGTGACTCATTGGGGACTTGACTCTAGCTAGAATGTCAGTTTCCAACCCCCCCCCACACCTCAGGAAATAGTTTTACCCCTTCTCTGCCAGAGCAGACCACAATTCATTGCTAGCAACTGAGGAAATAATATACAATTACCCTAAAATTGTGTCAGACAACAGAATAACAGCTCTTATAATATGTGTAAATGATGAAAAATGATTCAGTTAATCAAGTAAAAAACAGTAAAACATATAAATCAGACAAGGGGCGCGATCCGATATACGGCGTAGTTTTTGGCGCAAGCAAGGGAACCTGCGCCGCCCATAGTTTCACCTCGCACATCGGGGTATTGCATATACCCCGCCGGCAGTTGCTAAAGTGCCGTAAGTCGGATAAACTAGCGATGTCCAGAAATTAGCGTAACTACAAATTTCTGGAGTCGCCAGTGACTTACGGCACTTTAGAAACTGCCTGCGCCTAAAAAAACTAACTAAAATATTAAATCTCCCGTAACTGTCTAACACGCCTCCCAAAAATCAGCCCGATACGTATACCCCTATATCCGCAATCCCCCCTCTCACTCCTAATAATAAATGTATTAACCCCTAGACCGACAACCCCCCACAGCGCAATAAGCCTAATTATTAACCCCTAAACCGCCATAGCCCACACTGCAATAAACCTATCCTAGTATTAAACCCTAAACCGCCGCTCCCGGAGCCCACCGCCACCTACATTATATGTATTAACCCCTAAACCGCCACTCCCGGAGCCCATCATCACCTACATTATATGTATTAACCCCTAAACCGCCGCTCCCGGACCCCGCCGCACCTAAATAAAGTGTTTAACCCCTAAACCGCCGCTCCCGGACCCCGCCGCCACCTACATTAAATGTATTACCCCCTAATCTGACCCCCTACACTGCCGCCACCTACATTAAATGTATTACCCCCTAATCTGACCCCCCTACACCACCGCCACCTACATTAAATGTATTACCCCCTAAACCTAAGTCTAACCCTAACACCCCCCCTAACTTAATTATTATTTAAAAAAATCTAAATAATATAACTATTATTAACTAAATTATTCATATGTTAAACTAAATACTTACCTATAAAATAAACCCTAAGATAGCTACAATATAATTAATAATTACATTGTAGCTATTTTAGGATTTATTTTTATTTTACAGGCAACTTTGTATTTATTTTAACTAGGTACAATAGCTATTAAATAGTTAATAACTATTTAATAGCTACCTAGTTAAAATAATTACAAAATTACCTGTAAAATAAATCCTAACCTAAGTTACAAATACACCTAACACTACACTATCAATAAATTAATTAAATAAATTAACTACAATTATCTAAAATAAAATACAATTAAAAAAACTAAACTATAGTACAAAAAAACAAACACTAAATTACAAAAAATAAAAAAATATTACAAGAAGTTTAAACTAATTACACCTAATCTAAGCCCCCTAATAAAATAAAAAAGCCCCCCAAAATAATAAAATACCCTACCCTATACTAAATTACAAATAGCCCTTAAAAGGGCCTTTTGCGGGGCATTGCCCCAAAGTAATCAGCTCTTTTACCTGTAAAAAAAAGAACAATCCCCCCCCAACATTACAACCCACCACCCACACACCCCTACTCTAAAACCCACCCGATCCCCCCTTAAAAAAACCTAACACTACCCCATTGAAGATCACCCTACCTTGAGCCGTCTTCACCCAGCCAGGCCGAAGTCTTCATCCGATCCGGGCACAAGTGGTCCTCCAGACGGGCAGAAGTCTTCATCCGATCGGGGCAGATGTGGTCCTCCAGCCGGGCAGAAGTCTTCATCCGATCGGGGCAGAAGTGGTCCTCCAGCCGGGCAGAAGTCTTCATCCGATCGGGGCAGAAGAGGTCCTCCATCCGGCAGAAATCTTCATCCAAGCGGCATCTTCTATCTTCATCCTTCCGGCGAGGAGCGGCTCCATCTTGAAGACATCCGACGCGGAGCATCCTTCCTGCACGATGACTACCCGACGAATGGCTGGTCCTTTAAATGATGTCATCCAAGATGGCGTCCCTCGAATTCCGATTGGCTGATAGGATTCTATCAGCCAATCGAAATTAAGGTAGGAAAAATCTGATTGGTTGATTTAATCAGCCAATCGGATTGAAGTTCAATCCGATTGGCTGATTGGATCAGCCAATAGAATGCAAGGTCAATTCTATTGGCTGATCCAATCAGCCAATCGGATTGAACTTCAATCCGATTGGCTGATTAAATCAACCAATCAGATTTTTCCTACCTTAATTCCGATTGGCTGATAGAATCCTATAAGCCAATCGGAATTCAAGGGACGCCATCTTGGATGACGTCATTAAAGGATTAGCCATTCGTCGGGTAGTCGTCGTGCAGGAAGGATGCTCCGCGTCGGATGTCTTCAAGATGGAGCCGCTCCTCGCCAGAAGGATGAAGATAGAAGATGCCGCTTGGATGAAGATTTCTGCCGGATGGAGGACCTCTTCTGCCCCGATCGGATGAAGACTTCTGCCCGGCTGGAGGACCACTTGTGCCTGGATTGGATGAAGACTTTGGCCCGGCTGGGTGAAGACGGCTCAAGGTAGGGTGATCTTCAATGGGGTAGTGTTTTTTAAAGGGGGGATCGGGTGGGTTTTAGAGTAGGGGTGTGTGGGTGGTGGGTTGTAATGTTGGGGGGGGATTGTTCTTTTTTTTACAGGTAAAAGAGCTGATTACTTTGGGGCAATGCCCCGCAAAAGGCCCTTTTAAGGGCTATTTGTAATTTAGTATAGGGTAGGGCATTTTATTATTTTGGGGGGCTTTTTTATTTTATTAGGGGGCTTAGATTAGGTGTAATTAGTTTAAACTTCTTGTAATATTTTTTTATTTTTTGTAATTTAGTGTTTGTTTTTTTGTACTATAGTTTAGTTTTTTAATTGTATTTTATTTTAGATAATTGTAGTTGATTTATTTATTTAATTAATTTATTGATAGTGTAGTGTTAGGTGTATTTGTAACTTAGGTTAGGATTTATTTTACAGGTATTTTTGTAATTATTTTAACTAGGTAGCTATTAAATAGTTATTAACTATTTAATAGCTATTGTACCTAGTTAAAATAGATACAAAGTTGCCTGTAAAATAAAAATAAATCCTAAAATATCTACAATGTAATTATTAATTATATTGTAGCTATCTTAGGGTTTATTTTATAGGTAAGTATTTAGTTTTAAATAGGAATAATTTAGTTAATAATAGTTATATTATTTAGATTTAGTTAAATAATAATTAAGTTAGGGGGGTGTTAGGGTTAGACTTAGGTTTAGGGGGTAATACATTTAATGTAGGTGGCGGCGGTGTAGGGGGGTCAGATTAGGTGTTAATACATTTAATGAAGGTGGCGGCGGTGTAGGGGGGTCAGATTAGGGGGAAATACATTTAATGTAAGTGGCGGCGGTGTAGGGGGGTCAGATTAGGGGGTAATACATTTAATGTAGGTGGCGGCGGGGTCCGGGAGCGGCGGTTTAGGGGTTAAACACTTTATTTAGGTGCGGCGGGGTCCAGGAGTGGCGGTTTAGGGGTAAATACACTTTATTAGTTATTGCGGTGGGGGATTGCGGTTGACAGGTAGATAGACATTGCGCATGCGTTAGGTGTTAGGTTTTTTTTGCATTCATTTTAGGGAGTTACGGTGCTCCCATACTCAGCGCAAGGCCTGCTACGGCTGCATTTTATGGCGAGGTGAAAATGGAGTAAGATTTTGCCATTTTCCCCACATAAGGCCTTGCGCTGGATATTGGATACCAAATTGCGCATCTTTTATATGTTAATCTATGGGTAAAAAAACTACGTCCGACGGGTGAAATATACGTGCCACATTTATATGTGGCGCTGTATGTAGGATACCAAACCCGCGCAAAAACCGGCCTCACCGGCTTTTGCGGGCGACGCTGCATATCGGATGGGACCCAAGGCTGCTTACAAATCATGTGATTTGAAAGGAAGAGCATTTATATAAATTAGCTTGTAGCCACGGGTCTTTTCCCACACTCTGTGTTTGTGTTTATTTATTTAAAGTTATAAATATAAGTTATTATTATATAGTTATGGTTGAGTCAGCTCTATGGCTCTTATGTTATTACAGCAAGCCAGGAGGATAGGGCATTTAATTACTTATGTACATGTGTTAGTGTCTGTGAGACTGTACGTGTGTTACTGTGTGTGAGACTGTACGTGTGTTAGTGTGTGTGAGACTGTACATGTGTTACTGTGTATGAGACTGTACGTGTGTTAGTGTGTGTGAGACTGTATGTGTGTTACTGTGTGTGAGACTGTACGTGTGTTAGTGTGTGAGACTGTACGTGTGTTAGTGTATGTGAGACTGTACGTGTGTTAGTGTGTGTGAGACTGTACGTGTGTTACTGTGTGTGAGACTGTACGTGTGTTAGTGTGTGTGAGACTGTACATGTGTTACTGTGTGTGAGACTGTACGTGTGTTAGTGTGTGTGAGACTGTACATGTGTTACTGTGTGTGAGACTGTACTTGTGTTAGTGTGTGTGAGACTGTATGTGTGTTACTGTGTGTGAGACTGTACTTGTGTTAGTGTCTGTGAGACTGTAAGTGTGTTACTGTGTGTGAGACTGTACTTGTGTTAGTGTGTGTGAGACTGTAAGTGTGTTACTGTGTGTGAGACTGTACTTGTGTTAGTGTGTGTGAGACTGTAAGTGTGTTACTGTGTGTGAGACTGTACATGTGTTGGTGTGTGAGACTGTACGTGTGTTAGTGTGTGTGAGACTGTACGTGTGTTACTGTGTGTGAGACTGTACATGTGTTGGTGTGTGAGACTGTACGTGTGTTACTGTGTGTGAGACTGTACGTGTGTTACTGTGTGTGAGACTGTACGTGTGTTAGTGTGTGTGAGACTTTACGTGTGTTAGTGTGTGTGAGACTGTATGTGTGTTACTGTGTGTGAGACTGTACTTGTGTTAGTGTCTGTGAGACTGTAAGTGTGTTACTGTGTGTGAGACTGTACTTGTGTTAGTGTGTGTGAGACTGTAAGTGTGTTACTGTGTGTGAGACTGTACTTGTGTTAGTGTGTGTGAGACTGTAAGTGTGTTACTGTGTGTGAGACTGTACATGTGTTGGTGTGTGAGACTGTACGTGTGTTAGTGTGTGTGAGACTGTACGTGTGTTACTGTGTGTGAGACTGTACATGTGTTGGTGTGTGAGACTGTACGTGTGTTACTGTGTGTGAGACTGTACGTGTGTTACTGTGTGTGAGACTGTACGTGTGTTAGTGTGTGTGAGACTTTACGTGTGTTAGTGTGTGTGAGACTGTACGTGTGTTACTGTGTGTGAGACTGTACGTGTGTTACTGTGTGTGAGACTGTACGTGTGTTACTGTGTGTGAGACTGTACGTGTGTTACTGTGTGTGAGACTGTACGTGTGTTAGTGTGTGTGAGACTGTACGTGTGTTACTGTGTGTGAGACTGTACGTGTGTTAGTGTGTGTGAGACTGTACGTGTGTTACTGTGTGTGAGACTGTACATGTGTTACTGTGTGTGAGACTGTACATGTGTTACTGTGTGTGAGACTGTACGTGTGTTAGTGTGTGTGAGACTGTATGTGTGTTACTGTGTGTGAGACTGTACGTGTGTTAGTGTGTGTGAGACTGTACCTGTGTTAGTGTGTGTGAGACTGTACATGTGTTAGTGTGTGTGAGACTGTACGTGTGTTACTGTGTGTGAGACTGTACGTGTGTTAGTGTGTGTGAGACTGTACGTGTGTTACTGTGTGTGAGACTGTACGTGTGTTACTGTGTGTGAGACTGTACGTGTGTTAGTGTGTGTGAGACTGTACGTGTGTTACTGTGTGTGAGACTGTACGTGTGTTACTGTGTGTGAGACTGTACGTGTGTTACTGTGTGTGAGACTGTACATGTGTTACTGTGTGTGAGACTGTACATGTGTTACTGTGTGTGAGACTGTACGTGTGTTAGTGTGTGTGAGACTGTACGTGTGTTAGTGTATATGAGACTGTACGTGTGTTAGTGTGTGTGAGACTGTACGTGTGTCAGTGTGTGTGAGACTGTACGTGTGTTAGTGTGTGTGAGACTGTACGTGTGTTAGTGTGTGTGAGACTGTACGTGTGTTAGTGTGTTTGTGACTGTACGTGTGTTACTGTGTGTGAGACTGTACGTGTGTTACAGTGTGTGAGACTGTACGTGTGTTAGTTTGTGTGAGACTGCACGTGTGTTACTGTGTGTGAGACTGTACGTGTGTTACAGTGTGTGAGACTGTACGTGTGTTAATGTGTGTGAGACTGTACGTGTGTTACAGTGTGTGAGACTGTACGTGTGTTAGTTTGTGTGAGACTGCACGTGTGTTACTGTGTGTGAGACTGTACGTGTGTTACAGTGTGTGAGACTGTATGTGTGTTAGTGTGTGTGAGACTGTACGTGTGTTACTGTGTGTGAGACTGTACGTGTGTTACAGTGTGTGAGACTGTACGTGTGTTAGTGTGTGTGAGACTGTACGTGTGTTACTGTGTGTGAGACTGTACGTGTGTTAGTGTGTGTGAGACTGTACATGTGTTACTGTGTGTGAGACTGTACGTGTGTTACAGTGTGTGAGACTGTGCGTGTGTTAGTGTGTGTGAGACTCTACGTGTGTTACTGTGTGTGAGACTGTACGTGTGTTAGTGTGTGTGAGACTATAAGTGTGTTACTGTGTGTGTGAGACTGTACGTGTGTTACAGTGTGTGAGACTGTACGTGTGTTACTGTGTGTGAGACTGTACGTGTGTTACAGTGTGTGAGACTCTACGTGTGTTTTTGTGTGTGAGACTGTACGTGTGTTAGTGTGTGTGAGACTGTACGTGTGTTACAGTGTGTGAGACTGTACGTGTGTTACAGTGTGTGAGACTGTACATGTGTTAGTGTGTGTGAGACTGTACGTGTGTTACTGTGTGTGAGACTGTACGTGTGTTAGTGTGTGTGAGACTGTACGTGTGTTACAGTGTGTGAGACTGTACGTGTGTTACAGTGTGTGAGACTGTACGTGTGTTACTGTGTGTGAGACTGTACGTGTGTTACTGTGTGTGAGACTGTACGTGTGTTAGTGTGTGTGAGACTGTACGTGTGTTACTGTGTGTGAGACTGTACGTGTGTTAGTGTGTGTGAGACTGTACGTGTGTTACAGTGTGTGAGACTGTACGTGTGTTAGTGTGTGTGAGACTGTACGTGTTTTACTGTGTGTGAGACTGTACGTGTGTTACAGTGTGTGAGACTGTACGTGTGTTAGTGTGTGTGAGACTGTACGTGTGTTACTGTGTGTGAGACATTACGTGTGTTAGTGTGTGTGAGACTGTACGTGTGTTAGTGTGTGTGAGACTGTACGTGTGTTACTGTGTGTGAGACTGTACGTGTGTTACAGTGTGTGAGACTGTACGTGTGTTACTGTGTGTGAGACTGTACGTGTGTTACTGTGTGTGAGACTGTACGTGTGTTACAGTGTGTGAGACTGTACGTGTGTTAGTGTGTGTGAGACTGTACGTGTGTTACTGTGTGTGAGACTGTACGTGTGTTACAGTGTGTGAGACTGTACGTGTGTTACTGTGTGTGAGACTGTACGTGTGTTACTGTGTGTGAGACTGTACGTGTGTTACAGTGTGTGAGACTGTACGTGTGTTAGTGTGTGTGAGACTGTATGTGTGTTACTGTGTGTGAGACTGTACGTGTGTTACTGTGTGTGAGACTGTACGTGTGTTACAGTGTGTGAGACTGTACGTGTGTTACTGTGTGTGAGACTGTATGTGTGTTAGTGTGTGTGAGACTGTATGTGTGTTACTGTGTGTGAGACTGTATGTGTGTTACAGTGTGTGAGACTGTACGTGTGTTAGTGTGTGTGAGACTGTACGTGTGTTAGTGTGTGTGAGACTGTACGTGTGTTACTGTGTGTGATACTGTATGTGTGTTACTGTGTGTGAGACTGTATGTGTGTTACTGTGTGTGAGACTGTATGTGTGTTACAGTGTGTGAGACTGTACGTGTGTTACAGTGTGTGAGACTGTACGTGTGTTAGTGTGTGTGAGACTGTACGTGTGTTACAGTGTGTGAGACTGTACGTGTGTTAGTGTGTGTGAGACTGTACGTGTGTAACAGTGTGTGAGACTGTATGTGTGTTACAGTGTGTGAGACTGTATGTGTGTTAGTGTGTGTGAGACTGTATGTGTGTTAGTGTGTGTGAGACTGTACGTGTGTTACAGTGTGTGAGACTGTACGTGTGTTAGTGTGTGTGAGACTGTACGTGTGTTACAGTGTGTGAGACTGTATGTGTGTTACAGTGTGTGAGACTGTATGTGTGTTAGTGTGTGTGAGACTGTACGTGTGTTAGTGTGTGTGAGACTGTACGTGTGTTACTGTGTGTGAGACTGTACGTGTGTTACAGTGTGTGAGACTGTATGTGTGTTAGTTTGTGTGAGACTGCACGTGTGTTACTGTGTGTGAGACTGTACATGTGTTAGTGTGTGTGAGACTGTACGTGTGTTACAGTGTGTGAGACTGTACGTGTGTTAGTGTGTGTGAGACTGTACGTGTGTTACAGTGTGTGAGACTGTATGTGTGTTAGTGTGTGTGAGACTGTACGTGTGTTAGTGTGTGTGAGACTGTACGTGTGTTACAGTGTGTGAGACTGTACGTGTGTTAGTGTGTGTGAGACTGTACGTGTGTTACAGTGTGTGAGACTGTACGTGTGTTAGTTTGTGTGAGACTGCACGTGTGTTACTGTGTGTGAGACTGTACATGTGTTAGTGTGTGTGAGACTGTACGTGTGTTACAGTGTGTGAGACTGTACGTGTGTTAGTGTGTGTGAGACTGTACGTGTGTTACAGTGTGTGAGACTGTATGTGTGTTAGTGTGTGTGAGACTGTACGTGTGTTAGTGTGTGTGAGACTGTACGTGTGTGTGCACACATGTAAATGGATGAGCATGCACATGTTAGCGTGTGCGTGTCTTTCTGTCTGGCCAGTGGGATGGTTACATGTCTGCGCACAACCCATCCCTGAGTGGCTGATGACGACAACTCCATAAGCTGTGTATAGGGGCCACGCCTACACTAGCATTAAAACAAAGGAGTTATATTATTATTGAGGACAGGAACATCTGTTTCTCAATAACAAAAGAAATACATTCTATAATGTGCCCTTACACATCAGTGGTAGAAAGTCTTGCACTGTGAGATGTACCAAGTCATTGGGCTAATATTGTGTGGTCCCCTCAGGAGCATTACTGATTGGTTTAAGTAGGGAGAGAGGGGAGACCCCAGTCGTATGAAATGTTATCCGTCTGTCCCTTTGTCCTTCTAGCAAAACAGGTGAAGTACACAGATTTTACAGTATGACACACTAAGAAATAGTATTTACTTTATTGTAAATATACAACTGGCCCTCAGTAAAGTAAATAAGGTCCCTTACTGATCTTATGTTTTGTGCATGGGAGTTTACTTGGCAGCACAGGGATGCTGGTGCACGTGGTGCCAGTGACCTGCTGATAAGAAAAAATTCAATAAAGAAAATGATCTAAGTTAAAGGGAAATTCCGGTCAAAATTTAAATGCACATAGCTGAATTACATTATTGAATAGAAACATATTTGTAATAAAAAATGCTTCTAGTAAAAGTTATCACTGCTTTAGTGTTAACATTTTTCTCTGCACGTGCATGTGAAGCATAACTAGATATTCTCAGTGCACCAGCATTTTAAATACTGCAGCTGCTCAGTGCACCAGTGGGGTTTGTATCATGTCAGTAACTAACAAATTGAGTCATTACCAGATGGTGCAAGCACGTGAGGCTCTCTGAGCAAGTGCTATGTTTAAATTACTTGTGCACACAGCATACTTAAAGGGACATTTGAAACGGCTATATTTTTTGCTAACTTGTGTATATTTCAAAAATGACTTCTATTCCAAACTTAAATGCATCCATGTGAACTCCAATATTGACTGGATTGAGACTATTCCCACTGCAGTGAGATCTATAAAAAGGGGATATGTAAATATGTTTAATGAATATCACAGACGTGCAACATGAAGCAGATATAGAACACCTGGTGCAGGAACAAGAGAAACCTGAAGTACATTATATTTACTGTGTATTCAGGTGCTCAGCGCTGAACTCTCCCTGCCAGACCGTATATTCCCTGCTTACACGCTACCCAAACCTCACCCACCATTTGCCCTATGTGGGTAGCCAATGTCAGCTTTTGTCTGTTCTAGCCCCAGCTATAATGTTAGTATAGAGGGCTTTGTTCAGCAGTTATCTGATAAAGCCCATTAGGGACAAATATGTAACAGGGTTAGCCATGAGGAGTCAGTAGGTGCATTTCATGTTCTGAGAATTAGAAACTGCCCCATCTTCAGAGCTAATTTACATAAAAGGGGCAAAATAATGAAAATATATTGCAAAGTAGTTTCGTTGCACAGACAGTGTTACCGTGCTCTGTATCCTGCAGCATAGAGAAGTACCTGTATTATATAAATGTTATAGCTTATTTAAAGGCACATACTATTGCTACATTTTCACAATGTAATTTCAGTTTAACCGACCCAGGATAATTGTGTATAGGTCAAACACCTAAAAAATATATACACAGCGCTAAGCCCAAATGTTACAACTCCCAAACCACCTCCCTAAAAGTGGACACAGTAGGAAATAACAAAAAAGAAATAAAAGAGAGGGCGCTAAAAAGCTAGAAGTAACAACCACATTTAATCAGAGGAAGTGTAATGTATAAATACCAATATTGTATTCAAATAATTGCTGATATAAGAATGAGGGACGTCTCCCTTAAAATACAAATGCAATACACAATTTATACAAACGGTCCGTTTAAATATGCAATGTTAGCAAAATACAATATAAAATTGAGATACAATTAAGTAAAACCTATTGAACCACCTTTTAAAATCCATATATATCATAGAAAATGGCATAATATATTTGTAACTAAGCAACTCTTAGCTCAAATGAATGAAAAAGTACCAATGTTGTGAAGTGCGTAGCTAAGACAAAACTGAACGAGGTTATTTGTTAGAGGCCACATTGTAACAGATAATCCTGTATGAGATTGGTGTTGATTCCTCCTGATAGTTACTTTAAATAACAAGGTTATTTCCTTTTATAACGAAAAGATAAAAACAGCCCACCGGATCAAAATTCTCTCAAAGTCAACATCTACTGTTAGTGGAAATCACGGCTCACCTTCAGGAGATGATAGGAGCAATCTCACTCACCCCTCTTCCTCCAGAGTGCGGCTCCAATTTCTGAATTGAAATTCCCAGTTCCGGTGTGTGGAGATTTGTCAGAAAGACCTGGCAGGTGCAATGTCCGTAATCCAAAGTCTGGAACACCCCGTACTTAGTGTGTATCATGCGCAGGTACTAGGTACCTAGTGAAGAAAAAATAATAATCTTTGCAGGACAAATAGCTTAGCTTCAACGCGTTTCACCTGTATCACTAGACATTTTCAAGATCATCATCTGTTCCAGACTTTGGATTACGGACATTGCACCTGCCGGGTCTTTCTGACAAATCTCCACACACCGGAACTGGGAATTTCAATTCAGAAATTGGAGCCGCACTCTGGAGGAAGAGGGGTGAGTGAGATTGCTCCTATCATCTCCTGAAGGTGAGCCATGATTTCCACTAACAGTAGGTGTTGACTTTGAGAGAATTTTGATCCGGTGGGCTGTTTTTATCTTTTCGTTATAAAAGGACATAACCTTGTTATTTAAAGTAACTATCAGGAGGAATCAACACCAATCTCATACAGGATTATCTGTTACAATGTGGCCTCTAACAAATAACCTCGTTCAGTTTTGTCTTAGCTACGCACTTCACAACATTGGTACTTTTTCATTCATTTGAGCTAAGAGTTACTTAGTTACCAATATATTATGTCATTTTCTATGATATATATGGATTTTAAAAGGTGGTTCAATAGGTTTTACTTAATTGTATCTCAATTTTATATTGTATTTTGCTAACATTGCATATTTAAACGGACCGTTTGTATCAATTGTGTATTGCATTTGTATTTTAAGGGAGACGTCCCTCATTCTTATATCAGCAGTTATTTGAATACAATATTGGTATTTATACATTACACTTCCTCTGATTAAATGTGGTTGTTACTTCTAGCTTTTTAGCGCCCTCTCTTTTATTTCTTTTTTTATAATTTTGTATAGAACACAACAATAGAGGTTAAACACATAGGTTAATCTTAGATACAAACTGCAAGCATTGTAGAACCTGAACAGAAAATTGCCAAGTAATGTGCAAATGCCACTCCTGATTGGCTAGCCCCTGGTTTGTTAGCAGCTCCAGTACTTATGAATCCTGAGTGAGACTTTACCTCTGTGTTTAACCTTTTGCTGGGGTTATGCACTTATATATGCAGGGACAGTACTGTAAAAATGACATATTGTAGCCTGTCATTAGTCATGAGATGTTTGTTACATGATAGCATTAAATATTGTAATGTCACTTTAAGATTTCCCTAATCTGCATTACACCCCCAGCTTTATTCAGTCACATGAAACCTCTGGGTATTTTCCTCTGCACCAACTCATTCTGTTACTTCAGAGTTCAGCAGTGAGAGTCATTTGTTCTACAGCTTTACATTCAGTCATATTAGTCTGTAGGATAGCCTTATGTTTATCCCAGGCAGTAATTAGTATGTAGGATAGCCTTATGTTTATCCCAGGCATTAGTATGTAGGATAGCCTTATGCTTATCACAGGCGGTAATTAGTATGTAGGATAGCCTTATGCTTATCCCAGGCAGTAATTAGTCTGTAGGATAGCCTTATGTTTATCCCAGGCATTAGTATGTAGGATAGCCTTATGCTTATCACAGGCAGTAATTAGTATGTAGGATAGCCTTATGCTTATCCCAGGCATTAATTAGTATGTAGGATAGCCTTATGCTTATCCCAGGCATTAGTCTGTAGGATAGCCTTATGCTTATCCCAGGCATTAGTATGTAGGATAGCCTTATGCTTATCCCAGGCAGTAATTAGTATGTAGGATAGCCTTATGCTTATCCCAGGCATTAATTAGTATGTAGGATAGCCTTATGCTTATCCCAGGCATTAATTAGTATGTAGGATAGCCTTATGCTTATCCCAGGCATTAATTAGTATGTAGGATAGCCTTATGCTTATCCCAGGCATTAGTATGTAGGATAGCCTTATGCTTATCCCAGGCAGTAATTAGTATGTAGGATAGCCTTATGCTTATACCAGGCATTAATTAGTATGTAGGATAGCCTTATGCTTATCCCAGGCAGTAATTAGTATGTAGGATAGCCTTATGTTTATCCCAGGCAGTAATTAGTATGTAGGATAGCCTTATGCTTATCCCAGGCATTAGTATGTAGGATAGCCTTATGCTTATCCCAGGCAGTAATTAGTATGTAGGATAGCCTTATGCTTATCCCAGGCATTAATTAGTATGTAGGATAGCCTTATGCTTATCCCAGGCATTAGTATGTAGGATAGCCTTATGCTTATCCCAGGCAGTAATTAGTATGTAGGATAGCCTTATGCTTATCCCAGGCATTAATTAGTATGTAGGATAGCCTTATGCTTATTCCAGGCAGTAATTAGTATGTAGGATAGCCTTATGCTTATCCCAGGCAGTAACTAGTATGTAGGATAGCCTTATGCTTATCCCAGGCAGTAATTAGTATGTAGGATAGTCTTATGCTTATCCCAGGCAGTAACTAGTATGTAGGATAGCCTTATGCTTATCACAGGCAGTAATTAGTATGTAGGATAGCCTTATGCTTATACCAGGCAGTAACTAGTATGTAGGATAGCCTTATGCTTATCACAAGCAGTAATTAGTATGTAGGATAGCCTTATGCTTATACCAGGCAGTAATTAGTATGTAGGATAGCCTTATGCTTATCCCAGGCAGTAACTAGTATGTAGCATAGCCTTATGCTTATCACAGGCAGTAATTAGTATGTAGGATAGCCTTATGCTTATCCCAGGCAGTAATTAGTATGTAGCATAGCCTTATGCTTATCACAGGCAGTAATTAGTATGTAGGATAGCCTTATGCTTATCCCAGGTATTAGTTAGTATGTAGGATAGCCTTATGTTTATCCCAGGCAGTAATTAGTATGTAGGATAGTCTTATGTTTATCCCAGGCAGTAATTAGTCTGTAGGATAGCCTTATACTTATCCCAGGCAGTAATTAGTATGTAGGATAGCCTTATGCTTATCCCAGGCAGTAATTAGTATGTAGGATAGCCTTATGCTTATACCAGGCATTAATTAGTATGTAGGATAGCCTTATGCTTATCCCAGGCAGTAATTAGTATGTAGGATAGCCTTATGCTTATCCCAGGCATTAGTATGTAGGATAGCCTTATGCTTATCCCAGGCAGTAATTAGTATGTAGGATAGCCTTATGCTTATCCCAGGCATTAATTAGTATGTAGGATAGCCTTATGCTTATCCCAGGCATTAGTATGTAGGATAGCCTTATGCTTATCCCAGGCAGTAATTAGTATGTAGGATAGCCTTATGCTTATACCAGGCATTAATTAGTATGTAGGATAGCCTTATGCTTATCCCAGGCAGTAATTAGTATGTAGGATAGCCTTATGTTTATCCCAGGCAGTAATTAGTATGTAGGATAGCCTTATGCTTATCCCAGGCAGTAACTAGTATGTAGGATAGCCTTATGCTTATCACAGGCAGTAATTAGTATGTAGGATAGTCTTATGCTTATCCCAGGCAGTAACTAGTATGTAGGATAGCCTTATGATTATCCCAGGCAGTAATTAGTATGTAGGATAGTCTTATGCTTATCCCAGGCAGTAACTAGTATGTAGGATAGCCTTATGCTCATCTCAGGCAGTAATTAGTATGTAGGATAGCCTTATGCTTATCCCAGGCATTACTTAGTATGTAGGATAGCCTTATGTTTATCCCAGGCAGTAATTAGTATGTAGGATAGCCTTATGCTTATCACAGGCAGTAATTAGTATGTAGGATAGCCTTATGCTTATCCCAGGCAGTAACTAGTATGTAGGATAGCCTTATGCTTATCACAAGCAGTAATTAGTATGTAGGATAGCCTTATGCTTATACCAGGCAGTAATTAGTATGTAGGATAGCCTTATGCTTATCCCAGGCAGTAACTAGTATGTAGCATAGCCTTATGCTTATCACAGGCAGTAATTAGTATGTAGGATAGCCTTATGCTTATCCCAGGCAGTAATTAGTATGTAGCATAGCCTTATGCTTATCACAGGCAGTAATTAGTATGTAGGATAGCCTTATGCTTATCCCAGGTATTAGTTAGTATGTAGGATAGCCTTATGTTTATCCCAGGCAGTAATTAGTATGTAGTATAGTCTTATGTTTATCCCAGGCAGTAATTAGTATGTAGGATAGCCTTATGCTTATCCCAGGCAGTAACTAGTATGTAGCATAGCCTTATGCTTATCACAGGCAGTAATTTGTCTGTAGGATAGCCTTATACTTATCCCAGGCAGTAATTAGTATGTAGGATAGCCTTATGCTTATACCAGGCAGTAATTAGTATGTAGGATAGCCTTATGCTTATCCCAGGCAGTAACTAGTATGTAGCATAGCCTTATGCTTATCACAGGCAGTAATTAGTATGTAGGATAGCCTTATGCTTATCCCAGGCAGTAATTAGTATGTAGCATAGCCTTATGCTTATCACAGGCAGTAATTAGTATGTAGGATAGCCTTATGCTTATCCCAGGTATTAGTTAGTATGTAGGATAGCCTTATGTTTATCCCAGGCAGTAATTAGTATGTAGTATAGTCTTATGTTTATCCCAGGCAGTAATTAGTCTGTAGGATAGCCTTATACTTATCCCAGGCAGTAATTAGTATGTAGGATAGCTTTATGCTTATCCCAGGCAGTAATTAGTATGTAGGATAGCCTTATGCTTATACCAGGCATTAATTAGTATGTAGGATAGCCTTATGCTTATCCCAGGCAGTAATTAGTATGTAGGATAGCCTTATGCTTATCCCAGGCATTAGTATGTAGGATAGCCTTATGCTTATCCCAGGCAGTAATTAGTATGTAGGATAGCCTTATGCTTATCCCAGGCATTAATTAGTATGTAGGATAGCCTTATGCTTATCCCAGGCATTAGTATGTAGGATAGCCTTATGCTTATCCCAGGCAGTAATTAGTATGTAGGATAGCCTTATGCTTATACCAGGCATTAATTAGTATGTAGGATAGCCTTATGCTTATCCCAGGCAGTAATTAGTATGTAGGATAGCCTTATGTTTATCCCAGGCAGTAATTAGTATGTAGGATAGCCTTATGCTTATCCCAGGCAGTAACTAGTATGTAGGATAGCCTTATGCTTATCACAGGCAGTAATTAGTATGTAGGATAGTCTTATGCTTATCCCAGGCAGTAACTAGTATGTAGGATAGCCTTATGCTTATCACAAGCAGTAATTAGTATGTAGGATAGCCTTATGCTTATACCAGGCAGTAATTAGTATGTAGGATAGCCTTATGCTTATCCCAGGCAGTAACTAGTATGTAGCATAGCCTTATGCTTATCACAGGCAGTAATTAGTATGTAGGATAGCCTTATGCTTATCCCAGGCAGTAATTAGTATGTAGCATAGCCTTATGCTTATCACAGGCAGTAATTAGTATGTAGGATAGCCTTATGCTTATCCCAGGTATTAGTTAGTATGTAGGATAGCCTTATGTTTATCCCAGGCAGTAATTAGTATGTAGTATAGTCTTATGTTTATCCCAGGCAGTAATTAGTCTGTAGGATAGCCTTATACTTATCCCAGGCAGTAATTAGTATGTAGGATAGCCTTATGCTTATCCCAGGCAGTAATTAGTATGTAGGATAGCCTTATGCTTATCCCAGGCATTAATTAGTATGTAGGATAGCCTTATACTTATCCCAGGCAGTAATTAGTATGTAGGATAGCCTTATGCTTATCCCAGGCAGTAATTAGTATGTAGGATAGCCTTATGCTTATCCCAGGCATTAATTAGTATGTAGGATAGCCTTATACTTATCCCATGCAGTAATTAGTATGTAGGATAGCCTTATGCTTATCCCAGGCAGTAATTAGTATGTAGGATAGCCTTATACTTATCCCAGGTAGTAATTAGTATGTAGGATAGCCTTATGCTTATCCCAGGCAGTAATTAGTACATAGGATATCCTTATGCTTATCCTTGGCAGTAATTAGTACATAGGTCAGTTACTGCAGCGTGTACTCACTAGTTATTAGTGCATAATGGAATCTGTTTCCCACAAATTCTACAATGTTCTTTGTGGAATTGGACATATACATTGTTTATCATGGGCCGGTAATCCACTCCACAGAATTGCATGTGAGGTATCCAGTACAGGTTTCCCTGCAAGCTAAGCTTTTCTCAGCAGTGTGTTCTGGAGCTGTTAGAACCTGTATGTGAGAGACAGTATATAAACTGAAGCTGCTCTCTAGAGGGTCTAGGCCTGTGAGGTTTGAAATCTATGTTGTGTGGAAAAGCCTTTAGTAACAGACACTTTATACTGTTTAGTAACAGACACTTTATACTGTTTAGTAACAGACACGTTATACTGTTTAGTAACAGACACTTTATAATGTTTAGTAACATACACTTTATACTGTTTAGTAACAGACACTGTATACTGTTTAGTAACAGACACTTTATACTGTTTAGTAACAGACACGTTATACTGTTTAGTAACAGACACTTTATAATGTTTAGTAACATACACTTTATACTGTTTAGTAACAGACACTTTATGCTGTTTAGTAACAGACACTGTATACTGTTTAGTGACAGACACGGTATACTGTTTACTAACAGACACTTTATCCTGTTTAGTAACAGACACTTTATGCTGTTTAGTAACAGACACTGTATACTGTTTAGTAACAGACACTGTATACTGTTTAGTAACAGACACTTTATACTGTTTAGTAACAGACACATTATACTGTTTAGTAACAGACACTGTATACTGTTTAGTAACAGACACTTTATACTGTTTAGTAACAGACACGTTATACTGTTTAGTAACAGACACTTTATAATGTTTAGTAACATACACTTTATACTGTTTAGTAACAGACACTTTATGCTGTTTAGTAACAGACACTGTATACTGTTTAGTGACAGACACGGTATACTGTTTACTAACAGACACTTTATCCTGTTTAGTAACAGACACTTTATGCTGTTTAGTAACAGACACTGTATACTGTTTAGTAACAGACACTGTATACTGTTTAGTAACAGACACTGTATACTGTTTAGTAACAGACACTTTATGCTGTTTAGTAACAGACACTTTATACTGTTTATGCTGTTTAGTAACAGACACTTTATGCTGTTTAGTAAGTGACACTTTATGCTGTTTAGTAACAGACACTTTATGCTGTTTAGTAAGTGACACTTTATGCTGTTTAGTAAGTGACACTTTATGCTATTTAGTAACAGACACTTTCTACTGTTTAGTAAGTGACACTTTATGCTGTTTAGTAACAGACACTTTATGCTGTTTAGTAACAGACACTTTATGCTGTTTAGTAACAGACAATTTATGCTGTTTAGTAACAGACACGTTATACTGTTTAGTAAGTGACACTTTATACTGTTTAGTAACAGACACTTTATACTGTTTAGTAACAGACACTTTATGCTGTTTAGTAACAGACACTTTATGCTGTTTAGTAACAGACATGTTATACTGTTTAGTAAGTGACACTTTATACTGTTTAGTAACAGACACTTTATACTGTTTAGTAACAGACACTTTATACTGTTTAGTAAGTGACACTGTATACTGTTTAGTAACAGACACTTTATGCTGTTTAGTAACAGACACTTTATACTGTTTAGTAAGTGACACTTTATACTGTTTAGTAAGTGACATTTTATATTGTTTAGTAAGTGACACTTTATGTCTAGTAAGTGACACTTTATATTGTTTAGTAACAGACACTTTATGCTGTTTAGTAACAGACACTTTATACTGTTTAGTAACAGACACTTTATACTGTTTAGTAACAGACACTGTATACTGTTTAGTAACAGACACTTTATACTGTTTAGTAACAGACACTTTATACTGTTTAGTAACAGACACTGTATACTGTTTAGTAACAGACACTTTATACTGTTTAGTAACAGACACGTTATACTGTTTAGTAACAGACACTTTATAATGTTTAGTAACAGACACTTTATACTGTTTAGTAACAGACACTTTATGCTGTTTAGTAACAGACACTGTATACTGTTTAGTGACAGACACGGTATACTGTTTAGTAACAGACACTTTATCCTGTTTAGTAACAGACACTTTATGCTGTTTAGTAACAGACACTGTATACTGTTTAGTAACAGACACTGTATACTGTTTAGTAACAGACACTGTTTACTGTTTAGTAACAGACACTTTATGCTGTTTAGTAACAGACACTTTATGCTGTTTAGTAACAGACACTTTATACTGTTTATGCTGTTTAGTAACAGACACTTTATGCTGTTTAGTAAGTGACACTTTATGCTGTTTAGTAACAGACACTTTATGCTGTTTAGTAAGTGACACTTTATGCTGTTTAGTAAGTGACACTTTATGCTGTTTAGTAAGTGACACTTTATGCTGTTTAGTAACAGACACTTTATACTGTTTAGTAAGTGACACTTTATGCTGTTTAGTAACAGACACTTTATGCTGTTTAGTAACAGACACTTTATGCTGTTTAGTAACAGACAATTTATGCTTTTTAGTAACAGACACTTTATGCTGTTTAGTAACAGACACGTTATACTGTTTAGTAAGTGACACTTTATACTGTTTAGTAACAGACACTTTATACTGTTTAGTAAGTGACACTTTATGCTGTTTAGTAACAGACACTTTATGCTGTTTAGTAACAGACACTTTATACTGTTTAGTAACAGACACTTTATACTGTTTAGTAAGTGACACTTTATACTGTTTAGTAAGTGACACTTTATATTGTTTAGTAAGTGACACTTTATGTCTAGTAAGTGACACTTTATATTGTTTAGTAACAGACACTTTATGCTGTTTAGTAAGTGACACTTTATACTGTTTAGTAACAGAACCTTTATACTGTTTAGTAACAGACACTGTATACTGTTTAGTAACAGACACTTTACACTGTTTAGTAACAGACACTTTATATTGTTTAGTAACAGACACTTTATACTGTTTAGTAACAGACACTTTATATTGTTTAGGAAGTGACACTGTATACTGTTTAGTAACAGACACTTTATATTGTTTAGTAACACACACTTTATACTGTTTAGTAACAGACACTTTATATTGTTTAGTAAGTGACACTGTATACTGTTTAGTAACAGACACTGTATACTGTTTAGTAAGTGGCACTTTATACTGTTTAGTAACAGACACTTTATACTGTTTAGTAACAGACACTTTATATTGTTTAGTAACAGACACTTTATACTGTTTAGTAACAGACACTTTATGCTGTTTAGTAACAGACACTTTATGCTGTTTAGTAACAGACACTTTATGCTGTTTAGTAAGTGACACTTTATGCTGTTTAGTAACATACACTTTATGCTGTTTAGTAACAGACACTTTATACTGTTTAGTAACAAACACTTTATGCTGTTTAGTAACAGACACTTTATGCTGTTTAGTAACAGACACTTTATACTGTTTAGTAAGTGACACTGTATACTGTTTAGTAACAGACACTTTATGCTGTTTAGTAACACTTTATGCTGTTTAGTAACAGACACTTTATGCTGTTTAGTAACAGACACTTTATGCTGTTTAGTAAGTGACAGTTTATGCTGTTTAGTAACAGACACTTTATGCTGTTTAGTAACAGACACTTTATACTGTTTAGTAACAGACACCTTATGCTGTTTAGTAACAGACACTTTATGCTGTTTAGTAAGTGACACTTTATACTGTTTAGTAACAGACACTTTATACTTTTTAGTAACAGACACTTTATACTGTTTAGTAAGTGACACTGTATACTGTTTAGTAACAGACACTTTATGCTGTTTAGTAACAGACACTTTATACTGTTTAGTAAGTGACACTTTAAACTGTTTAGTAACAGACACTTTATACTGTTTAGTAAGTGACACTGTATACTGTTTAGTAACAGACACTTTATGCTGTTTAGTAACAGACACTTTATACTGTTTAGTAAGTGACACTTTATACTGTTTAGTAACAGACACTGTATACTGTTTAGTAACAGACACAGTATACTGTTTAGTAACAGACACTTTATGCTGTTTAGCAAGTGACACTTTATGCTGTTTAGTAACAGACACTTTATACTTTTTAGTAACAAACACTTTATGCTGTTTAGTAACAGACACTTTATACTGTTTAGTAAGTGACACTGTATACTGTTTAGTAACAGACACTTTATGCTGTTTAGTAACAGACACTTTATGCTGTTTAGTAACAGACACTTTATGCTGTTTAGTAACAGACACTTTATGCTGTTTAGTAAGTGACACTTTATGCTGTTTAGTAACAGACACTTTATGCTGTTTAGTAACAGACACTTTATACTGTTTAGTAACAGACACCTTATGCTGTTTAGTAACAGACACTTTATGCTGTTTAGTAAGTGACACTTTATACTGTTTAGTAACAGACACTTTATACTGTTTAGTAACAGACACTTTATACTGTTTAGTAAGTGACACTGTATACTGTTTAGTAACAGACACTTTATGCTTTTTAGTAACAGACACTTTATACTGTTTAGTAAGTGACACTTTAAACTGTTTAGTAACAGACACTTTATACTGTTTAGTAAGTGACACTTTATACTGTTTAGTAACAGACACTTTATGCTGTTTAGTAACAGACACTTTATACTGTTTAGTAAGTGACACTTTATACTGTTTAGTAACAGACACTTTATACTGTTTAGTAACAGACACTTTATACTGTTTAGTGACACTTTATATTGTTTAGTAACAGACACTTTATGCTGTTTAGTAACAGACACTTTATACTGTTTAGTAAGTGACACTTTATGCTGTTTAGTAACAGACACTTTATGCTGTTTAGTAACAGACACTTTATACTGTTTATTAACAGACACTTTATACTGTTTAGTAACAGACACTTTATACTGTTTAGTAACAGACACTTTATATTGTTTAGTAACAGACACTTTATACTGTTTAGTAACAGACACTTTATGCTGTTTAGTAAAAGACACTTTATACTGTTTAGTAACAGGCACTTTATGCTGTTTAGTAACAGACACTTTATATTGTTTAGTAAGTGACACTTTATGCTGTTTAGTAACAGACACTTTATACTGTTTAGTAACAGACACTTTATACTGTTTAGTAGCAGACACTTTATACTGTTTAGTAACAGACACTTTATACTGTTTAGTAAGTGACACTGTATGCTGTTTAGTAACAGACACTTTATACTGTTTAGTAAGTGACACTGTATGCTGTTTAGCAACAGACACTTTATACTGTTTAGTAACAGACACTTTATACTGTTTAGTAAGTGACACTTTATGCTGTTTAGTAACAGACACTTTATACTTTTTAGTAACAGACACTTTATACTGTTTGGTAACAGACACTGTATACTGTTTGGTAACAGACACTGTACACTGTTTAGTAACAGACACTTTATACTGTTTAGTAAGTGACACTTTATACTGTTTTTGTAAGTGCCATTGTGCAAGGGTTTATTTTGTTTCTATTATAAATGTATTTCTGCAAATTGTCTGTGAATGAACAGGCCAAGGCTTTTACACCTAATCCAGCGTGTGTAGCATTTTCTGCTGTTAGGCTGTGTGCTAAAGCTGTTCCAGGGACAAAATCCCAAGGTCTCAATAAATATATATATATATATATATATATATATATATACACTGTATATATATATATATATAAAACTCTCTATATTGGAGGTGTCCAAACATCAGGGCAATTCCTTATAAACATAACTGGCTCAAACCTTCCTATATCTACAGTATAGACCCAGAAACCTAGACTAGGTTGGTTAATGTCATTTGTAATTTTATGTTTATTTGGCTAATGTGTTTGTTTGTTTAATGCAGTTTGTAGTTCATTTAATGTAAGTTTTTTGTGTGTTTGTGCAGGCAGAAAGCTTTAGCATCTACTGGAGGACGAAGCGTTCAGGCCGCGTGTGACTGGTGAGTTTGTTTTTTCACTGGATACACTTGTAACAAAACAATTAATAAATGTAATCTGCTCATATACATTGTGCGCAGTCATACACACCCCTGTGAATAGACTACCACCTTCCACCCGTCCTATAGACAATTGGCTCCAACTGTGGGCATTACACACTCCTGGCTGTTTTGTGTTTCTCGGGCAACAGAGCAAAGCTTCTTTTTTCTCTATTTTACAAAATTATAATTGTACAAGTTGCAGAGAGAGAAATTTAGTGGTTATTAGTGTGTGAATACTGTGTGGTTATTGGCGTGTGAGTACAGGGTGGTTATTGGCATGTGGGTACAAGGTGGTTATTGGCTTGTGAGTACTGGGTGGTTATTGGCGTGTGGGTACAGGGTGGTTATTGGCTTGTGAGTACTGGGTGGTTATTGGCGTGTGGGTACAGGGTGTTTATTGGCTTGTGAGTACAGGGTGGTTATTGGCGTGTGGGTACAGGGTGGTTATTGGCTTGTGAGTACTGGGTGGTTATTGGCATGTGAGTACTGGGTGGTTATTGGCGTGTGGGTACAGGGTGTTTATTGGCGTGTGGGTACAGGGTGGTTATTGGCGTGTGGGTACTGGGTGGTTATTGGCGTGTGGGTACAGGGTGGTTATTGGAATGTGGATTCAGGGTGGTTATTGGCATGTGGGTACAGGGTGGTTATTGGCATGTGGGTTCAGGGTGGTTATTGGCATGTGGGTACTGGGTGGTTATTGGCGTGTGGGTACTGGGTGGTTATTGGCGTGTAAGTACTGGGTGGTTATTGGTGTGTGGGTACTGGGTGGTTACTGGCGTATGAGTACTGGGTGGTTATTGGCGTGTGAGTACTGGGTGGTTATTGGCGTGTGAGTACTGGGTGGTTATTGGCTTGTGAGTACTGGGTGGTTATTGGCGTGTGAATACAGCGTGATTATTGGCTTGTGAGTACTGGGTGTTTATTGGCTTGTGAGTACTGGGTGGTTATTGGCGTGTGGGTACAGGGTGGTTATTGGCGTGTAAGTACTGGGTGGTTATTGGCGTGTGGGTACTGGGTGGTTATTGGCGTGTGGGTACAGGGTGGTTAGTGGCGTGTGAGTACTGGGTGGTTATTGGCGTGTGGGTACAGGGTAGTTATTGGCATGTAAGTACTGGGTGGTTATTGGCGTGTGGGTACAGGGTGGTTATATGCGTGTAAGTACTGGGTGGTTATTGGCGTGTGGGCACAGGGTGGTTATTGGCGTGTAAGTACTGGGTGGTTATTGGCGTGTGGGTACAGGGTGGTTATTGGTGCACAAAAAGCTTTACCTAGCACAGACATAACTTCCCAGAAGCATTTGGGGTATGCGTCCCCCCTCTTTTGTTCAGGGTTAGGGCTGTGGGCCAGTGCTAATAGTTAGGGGTTTAAGGTCAGATACTCAGGCGCGTTTGACCTCTACGATAACAGACAAGCACCTATGTTATTGCTTTACAGGCTGTTCTCTCATGTAGCTGATCCTTTCTTGGATGATTCACTGCCTCGCGAATACGTACTCTATCTGCGGCCCACGGGTCCCTTAGCGCAAAAACTCTCCGAATACTGGCAGCAGTCTAAAGAAATCTGTGGGAAGAACAAGGCTCATAACATCTTTCCTCACATAACACTTTGTCAGTTTTTTATGGTAAGTTCCAGTTTGTTGTGTCTTTGTGTTTTGTACACACTTGTGCTATATCTGTGCATCACATGACTTCCTGTGTTTATATTTTGTACACACTTGTGCTATATCTGTGCATCACATGACTTCCTGTGTCTTTGTGTTTTGTACACACTTGTGCTATATCTGTGCATCACATGACTTCCTGTGTCTGTATTTTGTACACACTTGTGCTATATCTGTGCATCACATGACTTCCTGTGTCTTTGTGTTTTGTACACACTTGTGCTATATCTGTGCATCACATGACTTCCTGTGTTTATATTTTGTACACACTTGTGCTATATCTGTGCATCACATGACTTCCTGTGTCTTTGTGTTTTCTACACACTTGTGCTATATCTGTGCATCACATGACTTCCTGTGTCTGTATTTTGTACACATTTGTGCTATATCTGTGCATCACATGACTTCCTGTGTTTATATTTTGTACACACTTGTTCTATATCTGTGCATCACATGACATTCTGTGTCTTTGTGTTTTGTACACACTTGAGCTATATCTGTGCATCACATGACTTCCTGTGTCTGTATTTTGTACACACTTGTGCTATATCTGTGCATCACATGACTTCCTGTGTCTTTGTGTTTTGTACACACTTGTGCTATATCTGTGCATCACATGACTTCCTGTGTTTATATTTTGTACACACTTGTGCTATATCTGTGCATCACATGACTTCCTGTGTCTTTGTGTTTTCTACACACTTGTGCTATATCTGTGCATCACATGACGTCCTGTGTCTGTATTTTGTACACACTTGTGCTATATCTGTGCATCACATGACTTCCTGTGTCTTTGTGTTTTGTACACACTTGTGCTATATCTGTGCATCACATGACTTCCTGTGTTTATATTTTGTACACACTTGTGCTATATCTGTGCATCACACGACTTCCTGTGTCTTTGTGTTTTCTACACACTTGTGCTATATCTGTGCATCACATGACTTCCTGTGTCTGTATTTTATACACACTTGTGCTATATCTGTGCATCACATGACGTCCTGTGTCTGTATTTTGTACACACTTGTGCTATATCTGTGCATCACATAACTTCCTGTGTCTGTATTTTGTACACACTTGTGCTATATCTGTGCATCACATGACTTCCTGTGTCTGTATTTTGTACACACTTGTGCTATATCTGTGCATCACATGACTTCCTGTGTCTGTATTTTGTACACACTTGTGCTATATCTGTGCATCACATGACGTCCTGTGTCTGTATTTTGTACACACTTGTGCTATATCTGTGCATCACATGACTTCCTGTGTCTGTATTTTGTACACACTTGTGCTATATCTGTGCATCACATGACTTCCTGTGTCTTTGAATTTTGTACACACTTGTGCTATATCTGTGCATCACATTACTTCCTGTGTCTTTGTGTTTTCTACAAACTTGTGCTATATCTGTGCATCACATGACTTCCTGTGTCTTTGTGTTTTCTACACACTTGTGCTATATCTGTGCATCACATGACTTCCTGTGTCTGTATTTTGTACACACTTGTGCTATATCTGTGCATCACATGACTTCCTGTGTCTGTATTTTGTACACACTTGTGCTATATCTGTGCATCACATGACTTCCTGTGTCTGTATTATGTACACACTTGTGCTATATCTGTGCATCACATGACTTCCTGTGTCTGTATTTTGTACACACTTGTGCTATATCTGTGCATCACATGACTTCCTGTGTCTGTATTTTGTACACACTTGTGCTATATCTGTGCATCACATGACTTCCTGTGTCTTTGAATTTTGTACACACTTGTGCTATATCTGTGCATCACATGACTTCCTGTGTCTTTGTATTTTGTACACACTTGGGCTATATCTGTGCATCACATGACTTCCTGTGTCTGTATTTTGTACACACTTGTGCTATATCTGTGCATCACATGACGTCCTGTGTCTTTGTGTTTTGTACACACTTGTGCTATATCTGTGCATCACATGACTTCCTGTGTTTATATATTGTACACACTTGTGCTATATCTGTGCATCACATGACTTCCTGTGTCTTTGTGTTTTCTACACACTTGTGCTATATCTGTGCATCACATGACTTCCTGTGTCTGTATTTTGTACACACTTGTGCTATATCTGTGCATCACATGACGTCCTGTGTCTGTATTTTGTACACACTTGTGCTATATCTGTGCATCACATGACTTCCTGTGTCTGTATTATGTACACACTTGTGCTATATCTGTGCATCACATGACGTCATGTGTCTGTATTTTGTACACACTTGTGCTATATCTGTGCATCACATGACTTCCTGTGTCTGTATTTTGTACACACTTGTGCTATATCTGTGCATCACATGACTTCCTGTGTCTGTATTTTGTACACACTTGTGCTATATCTGTGCATCACATGACTTCCTGTGTCTTTGAATTTTGTACACATTTGTGCTATATCTGTGCATCACATTACTTCCTGTGTCTTTGTGTTTTCTACACACTTGTGCTATATCTGTGCATCACATGACTTCCTGTGTCTTTGTGTTTTCTACACACTTGTGCTATATCTGTGCATCACATGACTTCCTGTGTCTTTGTGTTTTGTACACACTTGTGCTATATCTGTGCATCACATGACTTCCTGTGTTTATATTTTGTACACACTTGTGCTATATCTGTGCATCACATGACTTCCTGTGTCTTTGTGTTTTCTACACACTTGTGCTATATCTGTGCATCACATGACTTCCTGTGTCTGTATTTTGTACACACTTGTGCTATATCTGTGCATCACATGACGTCCTGTGTCTGTATTTTGTACACACTTGTGCTATATCTGTGCATCACATGACGTCCTGTGTCTGTATTTTGTACACACTTGTGCTATATCTGTGCATCACATGACTTCCTGTGTCTGTATTTTGTACACACTTGTGCTATATCTGTGCATCACATGACTTCCTGTGTCTTTGAATTTTGTACACACTTGTGCTATATCTGTGCATCACATGACTTCCTGTGTCTTTGTATTTTGTACACACTTGGGCTATATCTGTGCATCACATGACTTCCTGTGTCTGTATTTTGTACACACTTGTGCTATATCTGTGCATCACATGACTTCCTGTGTCTTTGTTTTTTGTACTTACTTGTGCTATATCTGTGGATCACATGACTTCCTGTGTTTATATTTTGTACACACTTGTGCTATATCTGTGCATCACATGACTTCCTGTGTCTTTGTGTTTTCTACACACTTGTGCTATATCTGTGCATCACATGACTTACTGTGTCTGTATTTTGTACACACTTGTGCTATATCTGTGCATCACATGACGTCCTGTGTCTGTATTTTGTACACACTTGTGCTATATCTGTGCATCACATGACTTCCTGTGTCTGTATTATGTACACACTTGTGCTATATCTGTGCATCACATGACTTCCTGTGTCTGTATTTTGTACACACTTGTGCTATATCTGTGCATCACATGACTTCCTGTGTCTGTATTATGTACACACTTGTGCTATATCTGTGCATCACATGACTTCCTGTGTCTGTATTTTGTACACACTTGTGCTATATCTGTGCATCACATGACTTCCTGTGTCTGTATTATGTACACACTTGTGCTATATCTGTGCATCACATGACTTCCTGTGTCTGTATTTTGTACACAAAGAAATATATGTAGTAGACCGAGCGCTAGTAATAGGATGCCTTAAGCTCACTGACAAGAGCCCCCTAGTGGGCTTGAGAAAAAGACTAACTAAAATAAATGAGTGAGCGCTAACAGCTTAAAAGGCTAAGTCATCAATTGGGTGAGATAGATAAAAATCAGTTTAATACAAGGATATAAAACAATTTAGATAATACAGTGATTCTGTCAAATCAATTTTAAAACCTACATGGATCCATGGGGGACATATAAAAACATAAATAAAAAATACAATGTGCGTTCAATACTGTATAAAAGAATGAATAATCACAGCATAATACAAACAAGTCTCACAATAAATTGATAATACTTGTGTGCCGATTGAGACCTAGTATGTGGTCACAAATCCATCAGTCATCTCTAAATGGGAGGTTATCACATGAGTAAATATAATAAACATAAACAGGTGATACAACGTGTAGAAAATGCGTGAAAAAATGTGCAAATAATGTGATAAAAATGATAAGTCAATTGCTGTCCAAAATTAGTGTCCAAACAAGATAAGTTCCAAATAAAATTTATCCATTGTTGGTAGTAAACATAAGGTGCCAGAAAACAGTTCTTGGAAGCAAAAAATGAGAAGAAATGTGGAAAAAAAATGTGAAAAAACAGAATGTGAAAAAACAAAAATGTGTAAACGATGATTCAAAGATCAGAGATATATAAACATGATCCAAAATATCTTCTATACCTGTGGAAAAAATGAAGAAATAATAGTGCAATAACGTTTATACAATCCAAATAATGATTAGAAATGAGCTCACCAGTATGTCAACGCGTTTCGGCCTTCCTGGCCTTTATCAAGACTATCAATAGTCTTGATAAAGGCCAGGAAGGCCGAAACGCGTTGACATACTGGTGAGCTCATTTCTAATCATTATTTGGATTGTATAAACGTTATTGCACTATTATTTCTTCATTTTTCCACAGGTATAGAAGATATTTTGGATCATGTTTATATATCTCTGATCTTTGAATCATCGTTTACACATTTTTGTTTTTTCACATTCTGTTTTTTCACATTTTTTTCCACATTTATTCTCATTTTTTGCTTCCAAGAACTGTTTTCTGGCACCTTATGTTTACTACCAACACTGGATAAATTTTATTTGGAACTTATCTTGTTTGGACACTAATTTTGGACAGCAATTGACTTATCATTTTTATCACATTATTTGCGCATTTTTTCACGCATTTTCTACACGTTGTATCACCTGTTTATGTTTATTATATTTACTCATGTGATAACCTCCCATTTAGAGATGACTGATGGATTTGTGACCACATACTAGGTCTCAATCGGCACACAAGTATTATCAATTTATTGTGAGACTTGTTTGTATTATGCTGTGATTATTCATTCTTTTATACAGTATTGAACGCACATTGTATTTTTTATTTAAGTTTTTATATGTCCCCCATGGATCCATGTAGGTTTTAAAATTGATTTGACAGAACCACTGTATTATCTGTATTTTGTACACACTTGTGCTATATCTGTGCATCACATGACTTCCTGTGTCTTTGTGTTTTGTACACACTTGTGCTATATCCGTGCATCACATGACTTCCTGTGTCTGTGTTTTGTACACACTTGTGCTATATCTGTGCATCACATGAGTTCCTGTGTCTGTATTTTGTGCACACTTGTGCTATATCAGTGCATCACATGACTTCCTGTGTCTTTGTGTTTTGTACACACTTGTGCTATATCTGTGCATCACATGACTTCCTGTGTCTGTATTTTGTACACACTTGTGCTATATCTGTGTATCACATTACTTCCTGTGTCTTTGTGTTTTGTACACACTTGTGCTATATCTGTGCATCACATGCCTTCCTGTGTCTTTGTATTTTGTACACACTTGTGCTATATCTGTGCACCACATGACTTCCTGTGTCTTTGTGTTTTGTGCACACTTGTGCTATATCTGTGCATCACATGACTTCCTGTGTCTGTATTTTGTACACTCTTGTGCTATATCTGTGCATCACATGACTTCCTGTGTCTTTGTGTTTTGTACACACTTGTGCTATATCTGTGCATCACATGACTTCCTGTGTCTGTGTTTTGTACACACTTGTGCTATATCTGTGCATCACATGACTTCCTGTGTCTGTATTTTGTACACACTTGTGCTACATCTGTGCATCACATGACTTCCTGTGTCTGTATTTTGTACACACTTGTGCTATATCTAGTGTTGCAACCCGTCCCTTAAAATACGGAACACTTATAAGTTACACATGCTGCAGGGTGTGCAGGGAGGAGTATGAATAGTGCTGTCCAGAAACACAATACATGTTCCTCCCCGCACACCCTGCAGCATGTGTAACTCATAAGTGTTCAGGAAAACATTGCTGAGGTGGCAACCCTAGCTATATCTGTGCATCACATGACTTCCTGTGTCTGTATTTTGTACACACTTGTGCTATATCTGTGCATCACATCACATGACTTCCTGTGTCTTTGTGTTTTGTGCACACTTGTGCTATATCTGTGCATCACATGACTTCCTGTGTCTGTGTTTTGTACACACTTGTGCTATATCTGTGCATCACATGACTTCCTGTGTCTGTGTTTTTTACACACTTGTGCTATATCTGTGCATCACATGACTTCTTGTGTCTGTGTTTTGTACACTCTTGTGCTATATCTGTGCATCACATGACGTCCTGTGTCTGTATTTTGTACACACTTGTGCTATATCTGTGCATCACATGACTTCCTGTGTCTTTGTGTTTTCTACACACTTGTGCTATATCTGTGCATCACATGACTTCCTGTGTCTTTGTGTTTTGTACACACTTGTGCTATATCTGTGCATCACATGACTTCCCGTGTCTGTATTTTGTACACACCTGTGCTATATCCGTGCATCACATGACTTCCTGTGTCTGTATTTTGTACACACTTGTGCTATATCTGTGCATCAGATGACTTCCTGTGTCAGTTTGTACACACTTGTGCTATATCCGTGCATCACATGACTTCCTGTGTCTGTATTTTGTACACACTTGTGCTATATCCGTGCATCACATGACTTCCTGTGTCTGTATTTTGTACACACTTGTGCTATATCTCTGCATCACATGACTTCCTGTGTCTGTGTTTTGTACACACTTGTGCTATATCTGTGCATCACGTGACTTCCTGTGTCTTTGTGTTTTGTACACACTTGTGCTATATCTGTGCATCACATGACTTCCTCTGTCTGTATTTTGTACACACTTGTGCTATATCTGTGCATCACATGACGTCCTGTGTCTGTATTTTGTACACACTTGTGCTATATCCGTGCATCACATGACTTCCTGTGTCTTTGTGTTTTGTACACACTTGTGCTATATCTGTGCATCACATGACTTCCCCTGTCTGTGTTTTGTACACACTTGTGCTATATCTGTGCATCACATGACTTCCTGTGTCTGTATTTTGTACACACTTGTGCTATATCTGTGCATCACATGACTTCCTGTGTCTTTGTCTATTGCTAGTCTGTCTCTCTCTCTCTGTATAGGATTCTATTAATAATCTCTCTCTTTCTGTATAGGAATCTATTGCTAGTCTGTCTCTCTCTCTCTATATAGGATTCTATTAATAATCTCTCTCTCTGTATAGGAATCTATTAATAATCTGTCTCTCTCTGTATATGAATCTATTAATAATCTGTCTCTCTCTCTCTGTATAGGAATCTATTAACAATCTGTCTCTCTCTGTATAGAAATCTATTAATAATCTGTCTCTCTCTCTGTATAGGAATCTATTAATAATCTGTCTCTCTCTGTATAGAAATCTATTAATAATCTGTCTCTCTCTCTGTATAGGAATCTATTAATAATCTGTCTCTCTCTCTGTATAGGAATCTATTAATAATCTGTCTCTCTCTCTGTATATGAATCTATTAATAATCTGTCTCTCTCTCTGTATAGGATTCTATTAATAATCTCTCTCTTTCTGTATAGGAATCTATTGCTAGTCTGTCTCTCTCTCTCTATATAGGATTCTATTAATAATCTCTCTCTCTGTATAGGAATCTATTAATAATCTGTCTCTCTCTGTATAGGAATCTATTAATAATCTGTCTCTCTCTCTGTATAGGAATCTATTAATAATCTGTCTCTCTCTGTATATGAATCTATTAATAATCTGTCTCTCTCTGTATATGAATCTATTAATAATCTGTCTCCCTCTCTGTATATGAATCTATTAATAATCTGTCTCTCTCTGTATAGAAATCTATTAATAATCTGTCTCTCTCTCTGTATAGGAATCTATTAACAATCTTTCTCTCTCTGTATAGAAATCTATTAATAATCTGTCTCTCTCTCTGTATAGGAATCTATTAATAATCTGTCTCTCTCTCTGTATAGGAATCTATTAATAATCTGTCTCTCTCTGTATATGAATCTATTAATAATCTTTCTCTCTCTCTGTATAGGAATCTATTAATAATCTGTCTCTCTGTATAGGAATCTATTGCTAGTCTGTCTCTCTCTCTGTATAGGAATCTATTAATAATCTGTCTCTCTCTGTATAGGAATCTATTAATAATTTGTCTCTCTCTGTATAGGAATCTATTAATAATCTGTCTCTCTCTCTGTATAGGAATCTATTAATAATCTGTCTCTCTCTCTGTATAGGAATCTATTAATAATCTGTCTCTCTCTCTGTATAGGAATCTATTAATAATCTGTCTCTCTCTCTGTATATGAATCTATTAATAATCTGTCTCTCTCTCTGTATATGAATCTATCAATAATCTGTCTCTCTCTGTATATGAATCTATTAATAATCTGTCTCTCTCTGTATAGGAATCGATTAATAATCTGTCTCTCTCTCTCTGTATAGGAATCTATCAATAATCTGTCTCTCTCTGTATATGAATCTATTAATAATCTGTCTCTCTCTCTGTATAGGAATCTATTAATAATCTGTCTCTCTCTGTATAGGAATCTATTAATAATCTGTTTCTCTCTCTCTGTATAGGAATCTATTAATATTCTGTTTCTCTCTCTCTGTATAGGAATCTATTAATAATCTGTCTCTCTCTCTGTATAGGAATCTATTAATAATCTGTCTCTCTCTCTGTATAGGAATCTATTAATAATCTGTCTCTCTCTCTGTATAGGAATCTATTGCTAGTCTGTCTCTCTCTCTGTATAGGAATCTATTAATAATCTGTCTCTCTCTCTGTATAGGAATCTATTAATAATCTGTCTCTCTCTCTGTATAGGAATCTATTAATAATCTGTCTCTCTCTGTATATGAATCTATTAATAATCTGTCTCTCTCTCTCTGTATAGGAATCTATTAATAATCTGTCTCTCTGTATAGGAATCTATTGCTAGTCTGTCTCTCTCTCTGTATAGGAATCTATTAATAATCTGTCTCTCTCTCTGTATAGGAATCTATTAATAATCTGTCTCTCTCTGTATAGGAATCTATTAATAATTTGTCTCTCTATGTATAGGAATCTATTAATAATCTGTCTCTCTCTCTGTATAGGAATCTATTAATAATCTGTCTCTCTCTCTGTATAGGAATCTATTAATAATCTGTCTCTCTCTCTGTATATGAATCTATTAATAATCTGTCTCTCTCTCTGTATATGAATCTATCAATAATCTGTCTCTCTCTGTATATGAATCTATTAATAATCTGTCTCTCGCTGTATAGGAATCGATTAATAATCTGTCTCTCTCTCTGTATAGGAATCTATTAATAATCTGTCTCTCTCTCTGTATATGAATCTATCAATAATCTGTCTCTCTCTGTATATGAATCTATTAATAATCTGTCTCTCTCTCTGTATAGGAATCTATTAATAATCTGTCTCTCTCTCTGTATAGGAATCTATTAATAATCTGTCTCTCTCTCTCTGTATATGAATCTATTAATAATCTGTCTCTTTCTCTGTATAGGAATCTATCAATAATCTGTCTCTCTCTGTATATGAATCTATTAATAATCTGTCTCTCTCTCTGTATAGGAATCTATTAATAATCTGTCTCTCTCTCTGTATAGGAATCTATTAATAATCTGTCTCTCTCTCTGTATAGGAATCTATTGCTAGTCTGTCTCTCTCTCTGTATAGGAATCTATTGCTAGTCTGTCTCTCTCTCTGTATAGGAATCTATTAATAATCTGTCTCTCTCTCTGTATAGGAATCTATTAATAATCTGTCTCTCTCTCTGTATAGGAATCTATTAATAATCTGTCTCTCTCTCTGTATAGGAATCTATTAATAATCTGTCTCTCTCTCTGTATAGGAATCTATTAATAATCTGTCTCTCTCTCTGTATAGGAATCTATTGCTAGTCTGTCTCTCTCTCTGTATAGGAATCTATTGCTAGTCTGTCTCTCTCTCTGTATAGGAATCTATTAATAACCTGTCTCTCTCTCTGTATAGGAATCTATTAATAATCTGTCTCTCTCTGTATAGGAATCTATTAATAATCTATCCAAAAAGATAGTGGATAAAGATTTACCCACTGAAAGAATGCACATAAGCACTCTATGCCCAGACTTAAGGCGGTTAGTTCCGAATATAATTAAAACATAACTTTTAATTTAATGCAAATAAAAAACAAAGCTAACAAAATAGGTTAAAATACACACTCAGTTGTGCTTAAAGTACAGATAGACTATGAAGGTGACTATATCAGTTATATAATAAGGCCTGATTGTAGGTAAGTGTCACCAAATTAGGTCATAAGTGGTCTAGGTTGAGTACATAGCAGTATTATAAATGTGTGTTCTACTGTCTAAATAGTAGGGGCACTATAGTACTAAAGTAAAAAGAGGGGTTATATTACTAGAACATGTCTAGGAATGATGGTCATTATCACCTTCCTAGCGAATGTGGGAGAGGTGTCCTAGATAACAGTTCTTATGACGCTGGTCAGTTATATAGAGGGTGCTTATAACATGAATTTGTCTTGTGATTATAAAGAGAACTGATATTGGACTCGATCTTTGTATGCTGATCTATATTGTTATCTCTCTATAATATCCAATAGAGTGTCATGAGTTTTATCCACTTGTTATATACAGCCCAAGCGTGGTTTATGACAATGCATGTGTGAAGTATGTAATGTCTGTTTTCGTTTCACCTGTGTGGCAAACGATTACTTGTGGATTTAAGGAGCAGGGTTAATTGTTTGGTTATCAATAGAAAACACGTAGATTTTTTATGTAAATATGCTTAGTGCAATTACGAGCATTCAATATATCTACTGTTGAACGTTATTAATATTCTTAGATAGAGGAAATATATTTATAACCATTACCTAAAGATTGTAACTAATCGTTACATATGCTTACCATCTCTACCTATGTGTGTATTTATATGCTCGTAGCCCGCTACTAGATCACACGTCCTTATTGATCATTATTATTAATGTGAATCCCTTATCTGAATATTCAATAATGATGGATGAAATTGAATGTTGTTAAGGGAGTTGCCTAATCTATATTACCACATCTTAGCAAGTCAATTATAACACACATATGGGAATGTCGTAACTAAATCTTGCTACAATTAGTGTCTATTATTGCATATTATGTAGCTGGAGCAATTCCTCTATGCTATGACACGTCTGCATCTATCAGGTAAGTAGAGCTGACTAAAATCACTATAGTGGAGCAGACGTTGCGGCTTCAATATGCTATGATATGTCCACATCTATCATTATGGTAGAGCTGACTAAATCACTGTCAGGGGTAACACATACAGGAGGGCCGTAGCCCTATCGCGCTATAGTTAGTGTCAATAATATATAACATATATATATAGCCGTAGCGTTAGTTCCTGTGTGTTATACTGCGTTCACAAAAGAAGAAGAATGGTGTGATATTGCAGCGCTATCAAGGATATCGCATACAGGAAAGCTGCCGCTCTATCATGCTACGGTTTGTATAAATAATATGTATATGGTAGCGTTGGTGTCTATATGCTATGACACGTTGCCACTTGTCAATAAATCACAGTTAAATTGGATCACTGATAAAAGTATCCAGGTAGCTAAATATATCTTGTGTTATAAATCTATACATATAGCATTGCCCCATACACTGACCACTATTAGTGATTCAGCGTTCTGACGGTGTCAGGTATGTGCCCCAAGTTAATTAAGTTACTGCCCCATATTTTTACTATATATTAAACTGGTAAATGTATAAATTACGCTAGTAACTCAACAGAGTTATAACAGGGTGAGGTTTTAAAAGGCATCTAGACTGCTTAGGGCTTTTTCAATATACATATATATTTATGTGTTACTATGTGTATATACATATATATTTATGTGTCACTATGTGTATATACATATATATTTATGTGTTAGTATGTGTATATACATATATATTTATGTGTTATTATGTGTATATACATATATATTTATGTGTTATTATGTGTATATACATATATATTTATGTGTTATTATGTGTATATACATATATATTTATGTGTTAGTATGTGTATATACATATATATATATGTGTTACTATGTGTATATACATATATATTTATGTTAGTATGTGTATATACATATATATTTATGTGTTACTGTGTGTATATACATATATATTTATGTGTTACTGTGTGTATATACATATATATTTATGTGTTACTATGTGTATATACATATATATTTATGTGTTACTGTGTGTATATACATATATATTTATGTGTTACTATGTGTATATACATATATATTTATGTGTTACTGTGTGTATATACATATATATTTATGTGTTACTATGTGTATATACATATATATTTATGTGTCACTATGTGTATATACATATATATTTATGTGTTATTATGTGTATATACATATATATTTATGTGTTATTATGTGTATATACATATATATTTATGTGTTATTATGTGTATATACATATATATTTATGTGTTACTGTGTGTATATACATATATATTTATGTGTTACTATGTGTATATACATATATATTTATGTGTCACTATGTGTATATACATATATATTTATGTGTTATTATGTGTATATACATATATATTTATGTGTTATTATGTGTATATACATATATATTTATGTGTTATTATGTGTATATACATATATATTTATGTGTTACTGTGTGTATATACATATATATTTATGTGTTGCTATGTGTATATACATATATATTTATGTGTTATTATGTGTATATACATATATATTTATGTGTTATTATGTGTATATACATATATATTTATGTGTTACTATGTGTACATACATATATATTTATGTGTTACTATGTGTATATACATATATATTTATGTGTTACTATGTGTATATACATATATATTTATGTGTTACTATGTGTACATACATATATATTTATGTGTTACTATGTGTATATACATATATATTTATGTGTTACTATGTGTATATACATATATATTTATGTGTTACTATGTGTATATACATATATATTTATGTGTCACTATGTGTATATACATATATATTTATGTGTTAGTATGTGTATATACATATATATTTATGTGTTATTATGTGTATATACATATATATTTATGTGTTACTATGTGTATATACATATATATTTATGTGTCACTATGTGTATATACATATATATTTATGTGTTACTATGTGTATATACATATATATTTATGTGTTACTATGTGTATATACATATATATTTATGTGTTACTATGTGTATATACATATATATTTATGTGTTACTATGTGTATATACATATATATTTATGTGTCACTATGTGTATATACATATATATTTATGTGTTATTATGTGTATATACATATATATTTATGTGTTATTATGTGTATATACCTATATATTTATGTGTTACTATGTGTATATACATATATATTTATGTGTTACTATGTGTATATACATATATATTTATGTGTCACTATGTGTATATACATATATATTTATGTGTTACTATGTGTATATACATATATATTTATATGTTATTATGTGTATATACATATATATTTATGTGTTACTGTGTGTATATACATATATATTTATGTGTTACTATGTGTATATACATATATATATTTATATGTTACTATGTGTATATACATATATATTTATGTGTTACTATGTGTATATACATATATATTTATGTGTTACTATGTGTATATACATATATATTTATGTGTTACTATGTGTATATACATATATATTTATGTGTTACTATGTGTATATACATATATATTTATGTGTTAGTATGTGTATATACATATATATTTATGTGTTACTATGTGTATATACATATATATTTATGTGTTACTATGTGTATATACATATATATTTATGTGTTACTATGTGTATATATACATATATATTTATGTGTCACTATGTGTATATACATATATATTTATGTGTTATTATGTGTATATACATATATATTTATGTGTTATTATGTGTATATACATATATATTTATGTGTTATTATGTGTATATACATATATATTTATGTGTTACTATGTGTATATACATATATATTTATGTGTTACTATGTGTATATACAGATATATTTATGTGTTACTATGTGTATATACATATATATTTATGTGTTACTATGTGTATATACATATATATTTATGTGTTACTATGTGTATATACATATATATTTATGTGTTAGTATGTGTATATACATATATATTTATGTGTTACTATGTGTATATACATATATATTTATGTGTTACTATGTGTATATACATATATATTTATGTGTCACTATGTGTATATACATATATATTTATGTGTTATTATGTGTATATACATATATATTTATGTGTTATTATGTGTATATACCTATATATTTATGTGTTACTATGTGTATATACATATATATTTATGTGTTACTATGTGTATATACATATATATTTATGTGTCACTATGTGTATATACATATATATTTATGTGTTACTATGTGTATATACATATATATTTATATGTTATTATGTGTATATACATATATATTTATGTGTTACTGTGTGTATATACATATATATTTATGTGTTACTATGTGTATATACATATATATATTTATATGTTACTATGTGTATATACATATATATTTATGTGTTACTATGTGTATATACATATGTATTTATGTGTTACTATGTGTATATACATATATATTTATGTGTTACTATGTGTATATACATATATATTTATGTGTTACTATGTGTATATACATATATATTTATGTGTTACTATGTGTATATACATATATATTTATGTGTTACTATGTGTATATACATATATATTTATGTGTTACTATGTGTATATACATATATATTTATGTGTTAGTATGTGTATATACATATATATTTATGTGTTACTATGTGTATATACATATGTATTTATGTGTTACTATGTGTATATACATATATATTTATGTGTTACTATGTGTATATACATATATATTTATGTGTTACTATGTGTATATACATATATATTTATGTGTTACTATGTGTATATACATATATATTTATGTGTTACTATGTGTATATACATATATATTTATGTGTTAGTATGTGTATATACATATATATTTATGTGTTACTATGTGTATATACATATATATTTATGTGTTACTATGTGTATATACATATATATTTATGTGTTATTATGTGTATATACATATATATTTATATGTTACTATGTGTATATACATATATATTTATGTGTTACTATGTGTATATACATATATATTTATGTGTTACTATGTGTATATACATATATATTTATGTGTTACTATGTGTATATACATATATATTTATGTGTTATTATGTGTATATACATATATATTTATGTGTTACTATGTGTATATACATATATATTTATGTGTTACTATGTGTATATACATATATATTTATGTGTTACTATGTGTATATACATATATATTTATGTGTTACTATGTGTATATACATATATATTTATGTGTTACTATGTGTATATACATATATATTTATGTGTTATTATGTGTATGTACATATATATTTATGTGTTACTATGTGTATATACATATATATTTATGTGTTACTATGTGTATATACATATATATTTATGTGTTATTATGTGTATGTACATATTTATATTTGCTGCACAATGTACTCCCTTCGCTGCACTAGTTCCCATGCCATGTCTCATAAGCCTCTTTATACACGTGGTGCCCACAGGGGGCTCTTTATACATGTGGTGCCCACGGGGGGCTCTTTATTCACGTGGTGACCACGGGGGGAGTTTTTTTTATACACATGGTGACCACGTGGGCTTCCCTGTGTTATTTCACTGGAATTTATCAATAGGTGTTTTCTTGGTTTTGTCTTTTCCCTGATTTGCTTCTCCTTCACTGTATTAATTCTCGTGTGTGAAGTATATACATTTTTTTCTTCTCGGGCTCTATTATCAGGTAACTGAAATGACAAAACTGGTTACTTTGCACAAATCTAGTTGTGACTATAATGGCGTTGTACCCCGTTTAGAATGGTTATACGCCTTATACACATTTTGTTTGATGTTAAATCACACAGGCTTCTCCAATACTAACAGTAAATTGAAATGAAATGAGATACTAAAACCAAGTGTAAACTTACTGATTGTGAAATACAGAACTGGATGTAACACCCATAGGCATATTCATTTAGTGCCTCTATAAGTGCATTTGCTAGGTTTTCTGTATGAAGTCACCAAGATAAGGTTTTCTCTACAAGCAATAGGAAATGACTAATAGGGTTAGCCCTTGTAGGAAACAAAAACTGACTCTTTCATTTGTACATAGAATTTACATATGGAAAAAAGGTTTTACGTACAAGCAAATAAATAGTGTTTATGTGCAGTGTCTATCTTATCTATTAGATGTTTCTATTTACACTGAATCTTACGGTTTCTGATTAGGTTTTTACTTATTTCTATGAGCTGTTTATATAAATGTTTATTTCATACCCTGGTGAAGCTGTGTTTTGTTTATGTATTTGTTACAAATATTCAGTAAAAATAATAAATACAAATTAATAAATATTTTATTTCTGGATAAAAATAGGATCTCCTGTGCTCAATACAGTTTTTCACAAATCAGAATTTGCCTATAGAGACCCCTGGGATGTTAAAGGGACGGTCTACACCAAAATTGTTGTTGTTTAAAAAGATAGATAACGCTTTTACTACCCATTCCCCAGCTTTGCACAAACAACACTGTTAGATTAATATCCTTTATAACATTTAAAGGGACAGTAAACACCAGAATTTTTGTTGTTTAAAAAGATAGATAATCCCTTTATTACCCATTCCCCAATTTTGCACAACCAACACAGTTATATTAATGTACTTTTTACCTCTGTGATTATCTTGTATCTATGGCTCTGCAAACTGCTCCTTATCTCAGTTATATTAATATACTTTTTTACCTCTGTGATTACCTTATATCTATGGCTCTGCAAACTGCCCCCTTATTTCAGTTCTTTTGACAGACATGCATTTTTAGCCAATTGGTGCTTGCTCCTAGGAGCTTCACGTGCCTGAGCTCAATGTTATCTATATGAAACACAAGAACTATCGCCCTCTAGTGGTGAACAACTGTCAAAATGCTTTCAGATTAGAGGTGGCCTTTAAAGGGACATTATAAACTCATTTTTTCTTTGCATAAATGTTTTGTATTTGATCTATTTATAAAGCCCATAAAGGTTTTTTTTTGTAAAAAATGTATAGTTTTGCTTATTTTTAAATAACATTGCTCTGATTTTCAGACTCCTAACCAAGCCCCAAAGTTTTATGTGAATACCGTCAGCTACCTTCTCCAGCTTGCTGCTGTTTGTGTAAAGGGTCTTTTCATATGCAAAAGAAGGGGGAGGGGGGGAGGGTCTTATTTGCCACTTGCTGTGGGCTTTCCAGCTACCTTTTCAACAGAACTTAACTAAGAGCTTCTAAGTAAGTTTTTAAACAGTTTTATACTGGATTTTTATATCAGTATCTGTGCATCTTATTCTTTATAGTAGTGTCTATTACATGCAGTTATATGAAAATGAGTGTATACTGTCCCTTTAAGGTCTAAGAAATTAGCTTATGAACCTCCTAGATTTAGCTTTCAACTAAGAATACCAAGAGAACAAAGCAAAATTGGTAATAAAAGTAAATTGGAAAGTTGTTTGAAATGACATGCCCTATTTAAATCATGAAAGTTTTTTTTTTACTTGACTGTCCCTTTAAACTTCTAAATTTCTGCCTGTTTCTAAGCCACTACAGACAGCCCCATAATCTCATACTTTTTTTTAGCTTGACACAACAGGAGACTATTAGTTCAAGTGGGCCATATAGATAACATTGTGCTCACACCCGTGGGTTGTGGCAGACACTGCACTAATTGGCTAAATGCAAGTCAATAGATAATAAATAAAAAGTCATGTGATCAGTGGGCTGTCAGAAGAGGCTTAGATACAAGGTAATCACAGAGGTAAAAAGTATATTAATATAACTGAGATAAGGGGCAATTTGCAGAGGCTTAGATACAAGGTAATCACAGAGGTAAAAAGTATATTGATATAACTGAGATAAGGAGCAGTCTGCAGAGGCTTAGATACAAGGTAATCACAGAGGTAAAACGTATATTAATATAACTGAGATAAGGGGCAGTCTGCAGAGGCTTAGATACAAGGTAATCACAGAGGTAAAAAGTATTTTTAATATAACTGAGATAAGGGGCAGTCTGCAGAGGCTTAGATACAAGGTAATCACAGAGGTTAAAAGTATATTAATATAACTGAGATAAGGGGCAGTCTGCAGAGGCTTAGATACAAGGTAATCACAGAGGTTAAAAGTATATTAATATATCTGAGATAAGGGGGCAATCTGCAGAGGCTTAGATACAGGGTAATCCCACAAGTAAACAGTATATTAATATAACTAAGATAAGGGGCAGCCTGCAGAGGCTTAGATACAAGGTAATCGCAGAGGTAAAAAAAAGTATATTAATATAACTGAGATAAGGGTCAGTCTGCAGAAGCTTAGATACAAGGTAATCACAGAGGTAAAACGTATATTACTATAACTGAGATAAGGGGCAGTCTGCAGAGGGTTAGCTACAGGGTAATCACAGAGGTAAAACGTATATTAATATAACTGAGATAAGGAGCAGTCTGCAGAGGCTTAGATACAAGGTAATCACAGAGGTAAAAAGTATATTAATATAACTGAGATAAGGAGGAGTCTGCAGAGGCTTAGATACAAGGTTATCACAGAGGTAAAAAGTATATTAATATAACTGAGATAAGGAGCAGTCTGCAGAGGCTTAGATACAAGGTAATCACAGAGGTAAAAAGTATATTAATATAACTGAGATAAGGAGGAGTCTGCAGAGGCTTAGATACAAGGTAATCACAGAGGTAAAAAGTATATTAATATAACTGAGATAAGGAGCAGTCTGCAGAGGCTTAGATACAAGGTAATCACAGAGGTAAAAAGTATATTAATATAACTGAGATAAGGAGCAGTCTGCAGAGGCTTAGATACAAGGTAATCACAGAGGTAAAAAGTATATTAAAGGGACACTCAAGTCAAAATTAAACTTCATGATTCTGATAGAGCATGTAATTTTAAACAACTTTCAAATTTACTTCCATTAACAAAATGTGCACAGTCTTTTTATATTTATACTTTTTGAGTCACAAACTCCTACTGAGCATGTGCAAGAATTAACAGCATATACATATATGCATTTGTGATTGGCTGATGACTGTCACATGATACAGGGGGGGGGGTGGAAATAGACATAACTTTGCAATTTATTTAACAAAAATCTACTACTCATTTGAAGTTCAGACTAAGTGCTGTTGCATTGTCTTCTTATCAAGCATTTGTTGATTATGCAAATCTACAGTGCTGACTGGTCCTTTAACATAACTGAGATAAGGAGGAGTCTGCAGAGGCTTAGACACAAGGTAATCACGGGTAAAAAGTATATTAATATAACTGAGATAAGGGGCAGTCTGCAGAGGCTTAGATACAAGGTAATCACAGAGGTAAAAAGTGTATTAATATAACTGAGATAAGGGAGCAGTTTGCAGAGGCTTAGATACAAGGTAATCACAGAGGTAAAAATTATATTATTTAGCTGAGATAAGGGGGAGTCTGCAGAGGCTTAGATACAAGGTAATCACAGAGGTAGAAAGTATATTAATATAACTGAGATAAGGAACAGTCTGCAGAGGCTTAGATACAAGGTAATCACAGAGGTAAAGAGTATATTAATATAACTGAGATAAGGAGTAGTCTGCAGAGGCTTACATACAAGGTAATCACAGAGGTAGAAAGTATATTAATATAACTGAGATAAGGAACAGTCTGCAGAGGCTTAGATACAAGGTAATCACAGAGGTAAAGAGTATATTAATATAACTGAGATAAGGAGTAGTCTGCAGAGGCTTACATACAAGGTAATCACAGAGGTAGAAAGTATATTAATATAACTGAGATAAGGAGTAGTCTGCAGAGGCTTAGATACAAGGTAATCACAGAGATACAAAGTATATTAATATAACTGAGATAAGGGGCAGTCTGCAGAGGCTTAGATACAAGGTAATCACAGAGGTAAAAAGTATATTAATATAACTGAGATAAGGGGCAGTCTGCAGAGGCTTAGATACAGGGTAATCACAGAGATAAAAAGTATATTAATATAACTGAGATAAGGAGCAGTCTGCAGAGGGTTAGATACAAGGTAATCACAGAGGTAAAAAGTATATTAATATAACTGAGATAAGGGGCAGTCTGTAGAGGCTTAGATACAAGGTAATCAAAGAGGAAAAAGTATATTAATATAACTGAGATAAGGAGCAGTCTGCAGAGGGTTAGATACAAGGTAATCACAGAGGTAAAAAGTATATTAATATAACTGAGATAAGGGGCAGTCTGCAGAGGCTTAGATACAAGGTAATCACAGAGGTAAAAAGTATATTAATATAACTGAGATAAGGTGCAGTCTGCAGAGGCTTAGATACAAGGTAATCACAGAGGTAAAAAGTATATTAACATAACTGAGATAAGGAGGAGTCTGCAGAGGCTTAGATACAAGGTAATCACAGAGGTAAATGTATATTATTTAACTGAGATAAGGGGGAGTCTGCAGAGGCTTAGATACAAGGTAATCACAGAGGTAAAAAGTGTATTAATATAACTGAGATAAGGAGCAGTCTGCAGAGGCTTAGATACAAGGTAATCACAGAGGTAGAAAGTATATTAATATAACTGAGATAAGGGGCAGTCTTCAGAGGCTTAGACACAAGGTAATCACAGAGGTAAAAAGTATATTAATATAACTGAGATGAGGAGCAGTCTGCAGAGGCTTAGATACAAGGTAATCACAGAGGTAAAAAGTATATTAATATAACTGAGATAAGGAGCAGTGTGCAGAGGCTTAGACACAAGGTAATCACAGAGGTAAAAAGTATATTAATATAACTGAGATGAGGAGCAGTCTGCAGAGGTTTAGATACAGGGTAATCACAGAGGTAAAGAGTATATTAATATAAATGAGATAAGGGGGAGTCTGCAGAGGCTTAGATACACGGTAATCACAGAGATAAAAAGTATATTAATATAACTGAGATAAGGAGCAGTCTGCAGAGGGTTAGATACAAGGTAATCACAGAGGTAAAAAGTGTAATATAACTGTGTTGGTTGTGCAAAACTGGGGAATGGATAATAAAGGGGTTATGTCTGGAGCAGACGGTCCCTTTAATGCAGCATGTGTTTAGTAGCTCAGATAAAAACGTAGGTTGGTTTATGTGTTTATACACAGTTATAGTTTTACATCTGTTGTAGGAGTGATATGGATGGCAATATCATTATAAAGTGCTGCAGCAACTGTTTAATTACTCAGAAAAAAGCTTTAAATGGACCTGAAATCCACATTGTTCTTTGTTGGTTTAAACAACTTTTAAATTTAGTTCTATTATGAAATTTGCTTCACTCTCTTGGTATCCTTTGTTTAAAGAGCAGCAATGCCCCCTCGTACACCTATCTTTACATCGGTTGGTGGGAGCTGTTCCACATTTATGGACATGGTAATCCCTGTTGTACTTTAATTAAATGTTATCGTTGATACAGACGATTTGCTGTTCATTTGCATGGGAACAACTCCAGAAGCAGAGGAATTTGTTGCTTTTCTTAATTCTAATAAATGTGGTTTGGGATTTACGTTCCTCTTCAGTGAATGGGAAATAAAGATAGTCAAAGAGTTTAGAGTGAACTATTCTGCAAACCAATTAAATCTAACACCCTGCTCCATGTGAAAAGTTCCCATCACGAGTGCACAGGTTTTGGGATGATAAAAAGTGAATTTATGAGATTAAAAATAAATCGTACCAGCTCAGAAACTTTCATGTTCGGTTGCAAGTAAAATTTCTCATGAGAAGCTATAAAACCCCACTGATTGACGGATATCACAAGTGCATGAATTGGAGAGATCACCTTTATTAAGGGATAATGCAAAATCCATAAAGAATGTACGGACTGTTCACAGAATAACCTTCAGTACCTGAAACAGTAGACAATGTTGTCAAGATCATTAAAAAAGCTACCTATTCTTATGGGCGATAAATTGTTCAGCGCCGGTTGTCGGTTTGTCTCCAAACGCAATAAAACTTTAGGAAATTGCCGTCACCAAGCATGATCTGCACTTCTGTATCACATAGCAGTTGGCTATTGTGTAGTAGACTGAATTGCAAAGCATGCGTACCCTGTAGCAACTAAATGATGTAACCACAATCTACCCATGCTCAGCCCGGTGTTCTATCAGATGCGCATGCTCTGTATGACGTAATTGCACTCCACGTGTTAATTAGGAATGTGATTATGTCATTCAGCAACATGCGCACTCAGAGGGAGCAGATTCTGACAAGGAAGTGGTGTCGCATCTTGCTGCAACACTACGAGATGCGCGCATGCGCTGTTTAAAATGTAATACTGTCAAACAACTTGAAAGTGCATATTATATATATATTTGCATACAAAGAGAGAAGCGCTCTACCAGGAACGAACAACAGCTCATCAGCTAGTTCTATGGCGATTTACCACCCGGAAGCAGCCTCTTTTAGACCAGTGTGCTTTTCACAGAGGAGAACTTTCCTGAAGCTTATCAGTCTGATCCCGCCAAGTAAGGTCAGCCCAGCTCCAAAATACCAGGCGATTCTCCTCTGAACAAGGAACATGACAACCCCAGACGATCGTTTCAGCCTCCTATGGGCCTCGTCAGTGAGCTGCAGCCACATTCCTCTAAGCACACTGGGCAAGGAGTCCACGTCTGGTTTCCCCATCACCCATACGGAGACTTCCCCAGGGTCATAATAATTTGCAATCGAAGAGAGAAGTGCTCTACCAGGAATGAACAACAACTCATCAGCTAGTTCCCACTAGTGCACCTGTGCTCATCAGCTAGTTCCCACTAGTGCACCTGTGCTCATCAGCTAGTTCCCACTAGTGCACCTGTGCTCATCAGCTAGTTCCCACTAGTGCACCTGTGCTCATCAGCTAGTTCCCACTAGTGCACCTGTGCTCATCAGCTAGTTCCCACTAGTGCACCTGTGCTCATCAGCTAGTTCCCACTAGTGCACCTGTGCTCATCAGCTAGTTCCCACTAGTGCACCTGTGCTCATCAGCTAGTTCCCACTAGTGCACCTGTGCATACCTAGGTATGCTTACAAAATAGCATACAAAAGAACAAAGCAAATTTAATATTTAGAAGTACATTTTAAAAGTTCTTTAAAATTTTATTCCCTATCTGAACCATGGAAGTTTCATTTTGATTTTACTTTCCCTTTAGTAAAAATTAGGAACCTGGATCTGCACTGTGTGGCTAGCACGTGTCACCTCTCTCCCATCAGTGTGAGGAGGAGCAGGGGTCTGCACTGTCTGTTTATTATGCATTAGGTTCCTACTGTATCTAACACGTGTTACTTCTCTCCCATCAGTGTGAGGAGCAGGGGTCTGCACTGTCTGTTTATTATGCATTAGGTTCCTACTGTAGCTAACATGTGTTACTTATCTCTCATCAGTGTGAGGAGCAGGGGTCTGCACTGTCTGTTTATTATGCATTAGGTTCCTACTGTATCTAACACGTGTTACTTATCTCTCATCAGTGTGAGGAGCAGAGGTCTGCACTGTCTGTTTATTATGCATTAGGTTCCTACTGTATCTAACACGTGTCACTTATCTCCCATTAGTGTGAGGAGCAGGGGTCTGCACTGTCTGTTTATTATGCATCAGGTTCCTACTGTATCTAACACGTGTTACTTCTCTCCCATCAGTGTGAGGAGCAGAGGTCTGCACTGTCTGTTTATTATGCATTAGGTTCCTACTGTATCTAACACGTGTCACTTATCTCCCATCAGTGTGAGGAGCAGGGGTCTGCACTGTCTGTTTATTATGCATTAGGTTCCTACTGTAGCTAACACGTGTTACTTCTCTCCCATCAGTGTGAGGAGCAGAGGTCTGCACTGTCTGTTTATTATGCATTAGGTTCCTACTGTATCTAACACGTGTTACTTCTCTCCCATCAGTGTGAGGACAGTAAGGTGGACGCCCTCTGTGAAGCTTTACAAGCCACTGTCACTTGCTGGAAATCAAAGCTCCCAAACCCGTTACCGCTGGAGCTCTACACCTCCTCTAACTTCATTGGTTTATTTGTTAAGGAAGACTGTGCAGAAGCTTTAAAGAAATTTGCTGCTGACTTTGCTACAGAAGCTTCACTGAAGACCGGTGAGTTCTGTCACATAATCCCCTTCCGCTCCAGGGTTTTAGATTAAAGCAACAAGGTCTTGAACAGGACGTGGCAGGCTACTATGGGGGGGGGATGTGACAGGCTAGTATTGGGGGGAACATAGCAGGCTAGTATTGGGGGGAACGTGGCAGGCTATTATTGGGGGGAACATGGCGGGCTAATATTGGGGGGGAACGTGGCAGGCTAGTATTGGGGGGAACATGGCAGGCTAATATTGGGGGGGAACGTGGCAGGCTAGTATTGGGGGGAACGTGGCAGGCTATTATTGGGGGGAACATAGCAGGCTAATATTGGGGGGGAACGTGGCAGGCTAGTATTGGGGGGGAACGTGGCAGGCTAGTATTGGGGGGAGCGTGGCAGGCTAGTATTGGGGGGAACGTGGCAGGCTAGTATTGGGGGGGATGTGGCAGGCTAGTATTGGGGGGGGACGTGGCAGGCTAGTATTGGGGGGAACGTGGCAGGCTAGTATTGGGGGAACGTAGCAGGCTAGTATTGGGGGGAATATGGGCAGGCTAGTATTGGGGGGAACATAGCAGGCTGGTAATGGGGGGAACATAGCAGGCTAGTATTGGGGGGAAACGTGGCAGGCTAGTATTAAGGGGGAATGTAGCAGGCTAGTATTGGGGGGTACGTGGCAGGCCAGTTTTGAGGGGGGAACATGGCAGGCTAGTATTGGGGGGGAACGTGACAGGCTAGTTTTGGGGGGACGTGGCAGGCTAGTATTGGGGGGGAAACATGGTGGGCTGGTATTGGGGGGAACGTGGCAGGCTAGTATTGGAGGGGCGTGGCAGGCTAGTATTGGGGGGATGTGGCAGGCTAGTTTTGGGGGGAACGTAGCAGGCTAGTATTGGGGGGGAACGTGGCAGGCTAGTTTTGGGTGGGAATGTGACATGGCAGGCTAGTATGGGAGGGTGTGGCAGGCTAGTATGGGGGGACGTGGCAGGCTAGTATGGGGAGATGGGATGTGGCAAGCTAGTATTTGGGGAATGTGGCATGGCAGGCTAGTATGGGGGGACAGGATGTGGCAGGCTAGTATGGCGGGACGTGGCAGGCTAGTATGGGGAGACGGGACGTGGCAGGCTAGTATTGGGGGAATGTGGCATGGCAGGCTAGTATGGGGGGACGGGACGTGGCAGGCTAATGTTTGGGGACATGGCAGGCTAGTATAGCATCAGTAGGGGCATATAGCCCAAAACATTGCTGTTTGCTGATGCTGCAATAATTCTGTGAAAGCTTATACAGTGTGGAGTGCTGCTGCTTTCTTTGCTTTTGGATATACATTCACGGGGTTAGTGTAGTACTCTGTTGCAGCTTTGCACCCAGTGAAGTATGTGCTGGACTACCTTCTGTGTATTTAGTATTGGGGGACATGCCAGTATGGGGGACATGGCAGGCTAGTATTGGGGGACATGCCAGTATGGGGGACATCTCAGGCTAGTATTGGGGGACATGCCAGTATGGGGGACATGGCAGGATAGTATTTGGGGACATGGCAGGCTAGTATTGGGGGACATGCCAGTATGGGGGACATGGCAGGATAGTATTTGGGGACATGGCAGGCTAGTATTGGGGGACATGCCAGTATGGGGGACATGGCAGGATAGTATTTGGGGACACAGCAGGCTAGTATTGGGGGATATGGCCGGCTAGTATTGGGGGATGTGGCAGGCTAGTATTGGGGGACGTGGCAGGCTAGTATTGGGGGACATGCCAGTATGGGGGACATAGCAGGCTAGTATTGGAGGACGTGGTAGGCTAGTATTGGGGGACATGCCAGTATGGGGGACATAGCAGGCTAGTATTGGGGGACGTGGTAGGCTAGTATTGGGGGACATGCCAGGCTAGTATTGGGGGACGTGGCAGGCTAGTAATGGGGGACGTGGCAGGCTAGTATTGGGGGACATGCCAGTATGGGGGACATAGCAGGCTAGTATTGGGGGACGTGGTAGGCTAGTATTGGGGGACATGCCAGGCTAGTAATGGGGGACGTGGCAGGCTAGTAATGGGGGACGTGGCAGGCTAGTATTGGGGGACGTGGCAGGCTAGTAATGGGGGACGTGGCAGGCTAGTATTGGGGGACGTGGCAGGCTAGTAATGGGGGACGTGGCAGGCTAGTATTGGGAATGTGCGAGGAAGAGGTAAACAAGTCCAAAGAAAGTGTTGGGCAGAAAGGGATGATAAAAACAGACACGTGACTCGTTTTGTGACGTAAGTTTATCAGAGATGTTAGTAAGCCCCTCATCCCATTTTTAAAAAAGCAGATAAATAAAATGTAGCCCTATACCAAACAGCAATGTTATTAACCCTTTGAGTACTAAGCTGGATTTGAGGGTTTTTTATTTTTTAATTTTTTTAAATATATACATTTTGTAACTTTTTTTCCAGATCCCCATTGGAAAGGTTAGGCAATTACCTTTCCAACGGTGGGTCTTGGGGGTCTGTAGCTGCTTAGATGCCTGAGATACAGGCTTCTAAGCAGCATGCCCAATTTCACTATACTGTCTATTGTATTTTTTAAATAAAGATGCGCGGTGATGTCATCACATCATTACGCGTGATGTCACCCCGCGAAACGTGAAGCCCCGGCGTTGCCTGTCACTATGCAGGCCAGATCGCCGGGGTAGGAGCAGGTGGGAGCCCCCAGATCTCCCTTAAGGTGTGAGTTTGCTAGCGACGGATCTGAGCCGTCGTTAGCACCTGACAGACAATTTGTGACTGCTCAGAGCCGTCGTTAGCACTCAAGGGGTTAAAAAAACTTGAACGCGGCCTTTTTTTTTCTAACACCTGAGACCTCATATCTTTGAGCCCTTATAACTTTTTTGTGCATTTTTGATTAATAATTATTATTAGGTGTTGTTGTTATGAGTGTAACTGCACTTTGTAATATATTTTTGTTTTGAAAAACAGTTAACCAGCACTCCTGAGGACGCACTAACCCGACGAGCGTTAACTTCAAGTGTGCTCAAGTGATCGCGTTTACTTTGAACTTATATTGCCAGCACAATTTAACCTGCATGCAAATGAATGCGAGAACTCTCGCGCACAAATGTTTGCCTTTCAATTGTAATCTAGCCCATAATGTGCACCCCGAGGAACAGCCGGCATAAGCTTATATAATGTCCTATTAATACAATGCAAGTAAAACACAAGCGCACCCCGAGGAACAGCCGGCATAAGCTTATATAATATGCTATTAATACAATACAAGTAAAACACAAGTGCACCCTGAGGAACAGCCAGCATAAGCTTATATAATGTGCTATTAATACAACATAAGTAAAACACAAGCGCACCCTGAGGAGCAGCCGGCATAAGCTTATATAATGTGCTATTAATACAACACAAGTAAAACACAAGCGCACCTTGAGGAGCTGTCGGCATAACCCTGAGGAGCTGTCGGCATAAGCTTATATAATGTGCTATTAATACAACACAAGTAAAACACAAGCGCACCCCAAGGAGCTGTCGGCATAAGCTTATATAATGTGCTATTAATACAACACAAGTAAAACACAAGCGCACCCTGAGGAGCAGTCGGCATAAGCTTATATAATGTGCTATTAATACAACATAAGTAAAACACAAGCGCACCCCGAGGAGCAGCCGGCATAAGCTCATATAATGTGCAATTAATACAACGCAAGTAAAACACAAGTGCACCCTGAGGAGCTGTCGGCATAAGCTTATATAATCTGCTATTAATACAACACACGTAAAACACAAGCGCACCCCGAGGAGCAGCCGGCATAAGCTTATATAATGTGCTATTAATACAATGCACATAAAACACAAGCGCACCTAGAGGAACAGCCGGCATAAGCTTATATAATGTGCTATTAATACAACACAAGTAAAACACAAGCGCACCTAGAGGAACAGCCGGCATAAGCTTATATAATGTGCTATTAATACAACACACGTAAAACACAAGCGCACCCTGAGGAGGTGTCGGCATAAGCTTATATAATGTGCTATTAATACAACACAAGTAAAACACAAGCACACCTAGAGGAACAGCCGGCATAAGCTTATATAATGTGCTATTAATACAACACAAGTAAAACACAAACGCACCTAGAGGAACAGCCGGCATAAGCTTATATAATGTGCTATTAATACAACACACGTAAAACACAAGCGCACCCTGAGGAGGTGTCGGCATAAGCTTATAATGTGCTATTAATACAACATAAGTAAAACACAAGCGCACCCTGAGGAGCTGTCGGCATAAGCTTATATAATGTGCTATTAATACAACACAAGTAAAACACAAGCGCACCTAGAGGAACAGTCAGCATAAGCTCAAATAATGTGCTATTAATACAACACACGTAAAACACAAGCGCACCCTGAGGAGGTGTCGGCATAAGCTTATAAGGTGCTATTAATACAACACAAGTAAAACACAAGCGCACCCTGAGGAGCTGTCGGGATAAGCTTATATAATGTGCTATTAATACAACACAAGTAAAACACAAGCGCACCCCGAGGAGCAGCCGGCATAAGCTTATATAATGTGCTATTAATACAACACACGTAAAACACAAGCGCACCCCGAGGAACAGCCGGCATAAGCTTATATAATGTGCTATTAATACAACACAAGTAAAACACAAGCGCACCCTGAGGAGCTGTCGGCATAAGCTTATATAATGTGCTATTAATACAACACACGTAAAACACAAGCGCACCCCGAGGAACAGCCGGCATAAGCTTATATAATGTGCTATTAATACAACACAAGTAAAACACAAGCGCACCCGAGGAGCTGTCGGCATAAGCTTATATAATGTGCTATTATTACAACACAAGTAAAACACAAGCGCACCCTGAGGAACAGCCGGTATAAGCTTATATAATGTGCTATTAATACAACACAAGTAAAACACAAGCGCAACCTGAGGAGCTGTCGGCATAAGCTTATATAATGTGCTATTCATACAACACAAGTAAAACACAAGCGCACCTAGAGGAACAGTCAGCATAAGCTTATATAATGTGCTATTAATACAACATAAGTAAAACACAAGCGCACCCTGAGGAGCTGTCAGCATAAGCTGATATAATGTGCTATTAATACAACACAAGTAAAACACAAGCGCACCCTGAGGAACAGCCGGTATAAGCTTATATAATGTGCTATTAATACAACACAAGTAAAACACAAACGCACCCTGAGGAACAGCCGGCATAAGCTTATATAATGTGCTATTAATACAACACAAGTAAAACACAAGCGCACCCTGAGGAGCTGTCGGCATAAGCTTATATAATGTGCTATTAATACAACACAAGATAACACAAGCGCACCCTGAGGAGCTGTCGGCATAAGCTTATATAATGTGCTATTAATACAACACAAGTAAAACACAAGCGCACCTAGAGGAACAGTCAGCATAAGCTTATATAATGTGCTATTAATACAACATAAGTAAAACACAAGCGCACCCTGAGGAGCTGTCGGCATAAGCTTATATAATGTGCTATTAATACAACACAAGTAAAACACAAGCGCACCTAGAGGAACAGTCAGCATAAGCTTATATAATGTGCTATTAATACAACACAAGTAAAACATAAGCGCACCCTGAGGAGCTGTCGGCATAAGCTTATATAATGTGCTATTAATACAACACAAGTAAAACACAAGCGCACCCTGAGGAGCTGTCGGCATAAGCTTATATAATGTGCTATTAATACAACATAAGTAAAACACAAGCGCACCCTGAGGAGCTGTCGGCATAAGCTTATATAATGTGCTATTAATACAACATAAGTAAAACACAAGCGCACCCTGAGGAACAGCCGGCATAAGCTTATATAATGTGCTATTAATACAACACAAGTAAAACACAAGCGCACCCTGAGGAACAGTCAGCATAAGCTTATATAATGTGCTATTATTCCAACATAAGTAAAACACAAGCGCACCCTGAGGAGCTGTCGGCATAAGCTTTTATAATATGCTATTAATACAACACAAGTAAAACACAAGCGCACCTAGAGGAACAGTCAGCATAAGCTTATATAATGTGCTATTAATACAACATAAGTAAAACACAAGCGCACCCTGAGGAGCTGTCAGCATAAGCTTATATAATGTGCTATTAATACAACACAAGTAAAACCCAAGCGCACCTAGAGGAACAGTCAGCATAAGTTTATATAATGTGCTATTAATACAACACAAGTAAAACACAAGCGCACCCTGAGGAGCTGTCGGCATAAGCTTATATAATGTGCTATTAATACAACACAAGTAAAACACAAGAGCACCCCGAGGAACAGCCGGCATAAGCTTATATAATGTGCTATTAATACAACACAAGTAAAACACAAGCGCACCCTGAGGAACAGCCGGTATAAGCTTATATAATGTGCTATTAATACAACACAAGTAAAACACAAACGCACCCTGAGGAACAGCCGGCATAAGCTTATATAATGTGCTATTAATACAACACAAGTAAAACACAAGCGCACCCTGAGGAGCTGTCGGCATAAGCTTATATAATGTGCTATTAATACAACACAAGTAAAACACAAGCGCACCCTGAGGAGCTGTCGGCATAAGCTTATATAATGTGCTATTAATACAACACAAGTAAAACACAAGCGCACCTAGAGGAACAGTCAGCATAAGCTTATATAATGTGCTATTAATACAACATAAGTAAAACACAAGCGCACCCTGAGGAGCTGTCGGCATAAGCTTATATAATGTGCTATTAATACAACACAAGTAAAACACAAGCGCACCTAGAGGAACAGTCAGCATAAGCTTATATAATGTGCTATTAATACAACACAAGTAAAACATAAGCGCACCCTGAGGAGCTGTCGGCATAAGCTTATATAATGTGCTATTAATACAACACAAGTAAAACACAAGCGCACCCTGAGGAGCTGTCGGCATAAGCTTATATAATGTGCTATTAATACAACATAAGTAAAACACAAGCGCACCCTGAGGAGCTGTCGGCATAAGCTTATATAATGTGCTATTAATACAACACAAGTAAAACACAAGCGCACCTAGAGGAACAGTCAGCATAAGCTTATATAATGTGCTATTAATACAACATAAGTAAAACACAAGCGCACCCTGAGGAACAGCCGGCATAAGCTTATATAATGTGCTATTAATACAACACAAGTAAAACACAAGCGCACCCTGAGGAACAGTCAGCATAAGCTTATATAATGTGCTATTATTCCAACATAAGTAAAACACAAGCGCACCCTGAGGAGCTGTCGGCATAAGCTTATATAATATGCTATTAATACAACACAAGTAAAACACAAGCGCACCTAGAGGAACAGTCAGCATAAGCTTATATAATGTGCTATTAATACAACATAAGTAAAACACAAGCGCACCCTGAGGAGCTGTCAGCATAAGCTTATATAATGTGCTATTAATACAACACAAGTAAAACACAAGCGCACCTAGAGGAACAGTCAGCATAAGCTTATATAATGTGCTATTAATACAACACAAGTAAAACACAAGCGCACCCTGAGGAGCTGTCGGCATAAGCTTATATAATGTGCTATTAATACAACACAAGTAAAACACAAGAGCACCCTGAGGAGCTGTCGGCATAAGCTTATATAATGTGCTATTAATACAACACAAGTAAAACACAAGCGCACCCTGAGGAGCTGTCGGCATAAGCTTATATAATGTGCTATTAATACAACACAAGTAAAACACAAGCGCACCTAGAGGAACAGTCAGCATAAGCTTATATAATTTGCTATTAATACAACATAAGTAAAACACAAGCGCACCCTGAGGAACAGTCGGCATAAGCTTATATAATGTGCTATTAATACAACACAAGTAAAACACAAGCGCACCATGAGGAACAGTCAGCATAAGCTTATATAATGTGCTATTAATACAACATAAGTAAAACACATGCTCACCCTGAGGAACAGCCGGCATAAGCTTATATAATGTGCTATTAATACAACACAAGTAAAACACAAGCGCACCCAGAGGAGCAGCCGGCATAAGCTTACATAATGTGCTATTAATACAACACAAATAAAACACAAGCGCACCCTGAGGAACAGCCGGCATAAGCTTATATAATGTGCTATTAATACAACACAAGTAAAACACAAGCGCACCCTGAGGAGCTGTCAGCATAAGCTTATATAATGTGCTATTAATACAACACAAGTTAAACACAAGCGCACCCCGAGGAACAGACGGCATAAGCTTATATAATGTGCTATTAATACAACACAAGTAAAACACAAGCGCACCCCGAGGAGCAGCCGACATAAGCTTATATAATGTGCTATTAATACAACATAAGTAAAACACAAGCGCACCCTGAGGAACAGACGGCATAAGCTTATATAATGTGCTATTAATACAACACAAGTGCACCTTGAGGAGCAGCCAGCATAAGCTTATATAATGTGCTATTAATACAACACAAGTAAAACACAAGCGCACCTAGAGGAACAGACGGCATAAGCTTATATAATGTGCTATTAATACAACACAAATAAAACACAAGCGCACCCTGAGGAACAGCCGGCATAAGCTTATATAATGTGCTATTAATACAACACAAGTAAAACACAAGCGCACTCTGAGGAGCTGTCGGCATAAGCTTATATAATGTGCTATTAATACAACACAAGTAAAACACAAGCGCACCTAGAGGAACAGTCAGCATAAGCTTATATAATGTGCTATTAATACAACACAAGTAAAACACAAGCGCACCCTGAGGAGCTGTCGGCATAAGCTTATATAATGTGCTATAAATACAACACAAGTAAAACACAAGCGCACCCCGAGGAACAGCCGGCATAAGCTTATATAATGTGCTATTAATACAACACAAGTAAAACACAAGCGCACCCCGAGGAACAGCCGGCATAAGCTTATATAATGTGCTATTAATACAACACAAGTAAAACACAAGCGCATCCCGAGGAACAGCCGGCATAAGCTTATATAATGTGCTATTAATACAACACAAGTAAAACACATGCGCACCCCGAGGAACAGACAGCATAAGGTTATATAATGTGCTATTAATACAACATAAGTAAAACACAAGCGCACCCCGAGGAACAGCCGGCATAAGCTTATATAATGTGCTATTAATACAACACAAGTAAAACACAAGCGCCCCCCGAGGAACAGCCGGCATAAGCTTATATAATGTGCTATTAATACAACACAAGTAAAACACAAGCGCACCCTGAGGAACAGCCGGCATAAGCTTATATAATGTGCTATTAATACAACACAAGTAAAACACAAGCGCACCCTGAGGATCTGTCGCCCTAAGCTTATATAATGTGCTATTAATACAACACAAGTAAAACACAAGCGCACCTAGAGGAACAGCCGGCATAAGCTTATATAATGTGCTATTAATACAACACACGTAAAACACAAGCGCACCCTGAGGAGGTGTCGGCATAAGCTTATATAATGTGCTATTAATACAACACAAGTAAAACACAAGCGCACCTAGAGGAACAGCCGGCATAAGCTTATATAATGTGCTATTAATACAACACAAGTAAAACACAAGCGCACCTAGAGGAACAGCCGGCATAAGCTTATATAATGTGCTATTAATACAACACACATAAAACACAAGCGCACCCTGAGGAGGTGTCGGCATAAGCTTATAATGTGCTATTAATACAACACAAGTAAAACACAAGCGCACCCTGAGGAGCTGTCGGCATAAGCTTATATAATGTGCTATTAATACAACACAAGTAAAACACAAGCGCACCTAGAGGAACAGTCAGCATAAGCTCAAATAATGTGCTATTAATACAACACACGTAAAACACAAGCGCACCCTGAGGAGGTGTCGGCATAAGCTTATAAGGTGCTATTAATACAACACAAGTAAAACACAAGCGCACCCTGAGGAGCTGTCGGCATAAGCTTATATAATGTGCTATTAATACAACACAAGTAAAACACAAGAGCACCCCGAGGAGCAGCCGGCATAAGCTTATATAATGTGCTATTAATACAACACACGTAAAACACAAGCGCACCCCGAGGAACAGCCGGCATAAGCTTATATAATGTGCTATTAATACAACACAAGTAAAACACAAGCGCACCCTGAGGAGCTGTCGGTATAAGCTTATATAATGTGCTATTAATACAACACACAAAAAACACAAGCGCACCCCGAGGAACAGCCGGCATAAGCTTATATAATGTGCTATTAATACAACACAAGTAAAACACAAGCGCACCCGAGGAGCTGTCGGCATAAGCTTATATAATGTGCTATTAATACAACACAAGTAAAACACAAGCGCACCCTGAGGAACAGCCGGTATAAGCTTATATAATGTGCTATTAATACAACACAAGTAAAACACAAGCGCACCCTGAGGAACAGCCGGCATAAGCTTATATAATGTGCTATTAATACAACACAAGTAAAACACAAGCGCACCCTGAGGAGCTGTCGGCATAAGCTTATATAATGTGCTATTAATACAACATAAGTAAAACACAAGCGCACCCTGAGGAGCTGTCGGCATAAGCTTATATAATGTGCTATTCATACAACACAAGTAAAACACAAGCGCACCTAGAGGAACAGTCAGCATAAGCTTATATAATGTGCTATTAATACAACATAAGTAAAACACAAGCGCACCCTGAGGAGCTGTCAGCATAAGCTGATATAATGTGCTATTAATACAACACAAGTAAAACACAAGCGCACCCTGAGGAACAGCCGGTATAAGCTTATATAATGTGCTATTAATACAACACAAGTAAAACACAAGCGCACCTAGAGGAACAGTCAGCATAAGCTTATATAATGTGCTATTAATACAACATAAGTAAAACCCAAGCGCACCCTGAGGAGCTGTCGGCATAAGCTTATATAATGTGCTATTAATACAACACAAGTAAAACACAAGCGCACCTAGAGGAACAGTCAGCATAAGCTTATATAATGTGCTATTAATACAACACAAGAAAAACATAAGCGCACCCTGAGGAGCTGTCGGCATAAGCTTATATAATGTGCTATTAATACAACACAAGTAAAACACAAGCGCACCCTGAGGAGCTGTCGGCATAAGCTTATATAATGTGCTATTAATACAACATAAGTAAAACACAAGCGCACCCTGAGGAGCTGTCGGCATAAGCTTATATAATGTGCTATTAATACAACACAAGTAAAACACAAGCGCACCTAGAGGAACAGTCAGCATAAGCTTATATAATGTGCTATTAATACAACATAAGTAAAACACAAGCGCACCCTGAGGAACAGCCGGCATAAGCTTATATAATGTGCTATTAATACAACACAAGTAAAACACAAGCGCACCCTGAGGAACAGTCAGCATAAGCTTATATAATGTGCTATTATTCCAACATAAGTAAAACACAAGCGCACCCTGAGGAGCTGTCGGCATAAGCTTATATAATATGCTATTAATACAACACAAGTAAAACACAAGCGCACCTAGAGGAACAGTCAGCATAAGCTTATATAATGTGCTATTAATACAACATAAGTAAAACACAAGCGCACCCTGAGGAGCTGTCAGCATAAGCTTATATAATGTGCTATTAATACAACACAAGTAAAACACAAGCGCACCTAGAGGAACAGTCAGCATAAGCTTATATAATGTGCTATTAATACAACACAAGTAAAACACAAGCGCACCCTGAGGAGCTGTCGGCATAAGCTTATATAATGTGCTATTAATACAACACAAGTAAAACACAAGCGCACCCTGAGGAGCTGTCGGCATAAGCTTATATAATGTGCTATTAATACAACATAAGTAAAACACAAGCGCACCCTGAGGAGCTGTCGGCATAAGCTTATATAATGTGCTATTAATACAACACAAGTAAAACACAAGCGCACCCTGAGGAACAGACGACATAAGCTTATTAGGGCCTAGATTTGGAGTTCGGCGGTAGCCGTCAAAACCAGCGTTAGAGGCTCCTAACGCTGGTTTTGGCCGCCCGCTGGTATTTGGAGTCAGTGATTAAAGGGTCTAACGCTCACTTTTCAGCCGCGACTTTTCCATACCGCAGATCCCCCTACGCCATTTGCGTATCCTATCTTTTCAATGGGATCTTTCTAACGCCGGTATTTAGAGTCGTTTCTGAAGTGAGCGTTAGAGCTCTAACGACAAAATTCCAGCCGCCTGAAAATAGCAGGAGTTAAGAGCTTTCTGGCTAACGCCGGTTCATAAAGCTCTTAACTACTGTACCCTAAAGTACACTAACACCCATAAACTACCTATGTACCCCTAAACCGAGCTCCCCCCACATTGCCGCCACTCGATTAAAATTTTTAACCCCTAATCTGCCGACCGCCACCTACGTTATACTTATGTACCCCTAATCTGCTGCCCCTAACCCCGCCGACCCCTGTATTACATTTATTAACCTCTAACCTGCCCCCCACAACATCGCCGCCAGCTACTTAAAATAATTAACCCCTAATCTTCCGACCGCAAAGCGCCGCCACCTACGTTATCCCTATGTACCCCTAATCTGCTACCCCTAACACCGCCGACCCCTATTTTATATTTATTAACCCCTAATCTGCCCCCCTCAACGTCGCCGACACCTGCCTACACTTATTAACCCCTAATCTGCCGAGCGGACCTGAGCGCTACTATAATAAAGTTATTAACCCCTAACCCGCCTCACTAACCCTATATTAAATAGTATTAACCCCCTAATCTGCCCTCCCTAACATCGCCGACACCTAACTTCAATTATTAACCCCTAATCTGCCGACCGGAGCTCACCGCTATTCTAATAAATGTATTAACCCCTAAAGCTAAGTCTAACCCTAACACTAACACCCCCCTAAGTTAAATATAATTTACATCTAACGAAATTAATTAACTCTTATTAAATAAATTATTCCTATTTAAAGCTAAATACTTACCTGTAAAATAAATCCTAATATAGCTACAATATAAATTATAATTATATTATAGCTATTTTAGGATTAATATTTATTTTACAGGCAACTTTGTAATTATTTTAACCAGGTACAATAGCTATTAAATAGTTAAGAACTATTTAATAGTTACCTAGATAAAATAATAACAAATTTACCTGTAAAATAAATCCTAACCTAAGATATAATTAAACCTAACACTACCCTATCAATAAAATAATTAAATAAACTACCTACAATTACCTACAATTAACCTAACACTACACTATCAATAAATTAATTAAACACAATTGCTACAAATAAATACAATTAAATAAACTAGCTAAAGTACAAAAAATAAAAAAGAAATGTTACAAAAAATAAAAAAATATTTACAAACATAAGAAAAATATTACAACAATTTTAAACTAATTACACCTACTCTAAGCACCCTAATAAAATAACAAAGCCCCCCAAAATAAAAAATTCCCTACCCTATTCTAAATTAAAAAAGTTACAAGCTCTTTTACCTTACCAGCCCTGAACAGGGCCCTTTGCGGGGCATGCCCCAAGAATTTCAGCTCTTTTGCCTGTAAAAGAATAAATACAATACCCCCCCCCAACATTACAACCCACCACCCACATACCCCTAATCTAACCCAAACCCCCCTTAAATAAACCTAACACTAAGCCCCTGAAGATCTTCCTACCTTGTCTTCACCATACCAGGTTCACCAATCCGTCCTGGCTCCAACATCTTCATCCAACCCAAGCGGGGGTTGGCGATCCATCATCCGGTGCTGAAGAGGTCCAGAAGAGGCTCCAAAGTCTTCCTCCTATCCGGCAAGAAGAGGACATCCGGACCGGCAAACATCTTCTCCAAGCGGCATCTTCGATCTTCTTCCATCCGGTGCGGAGCGGGTCCATCTTGAAGCAGGCGACGCGGATCCATCCTCTTCTTCCGTTGTCTCCCGACTAATGACGGTTCCTTTAAGGGACGTCATCCAAGATGGCGTCCCTCGAATTCCGATTGGCTGATAGAATCCTATCAGCCAATCGGAAATTAAAGGGACGCCATCTTGGATGACGTCCCTTAAAGGAACCGTCATTCGTCTGGAGACAACGGAAGAAGAGGATGGATCCGCGTCGCCTGCTTCAAGATGGACCCGCTCCGCACCGGATGCAAGAAGATCGAAGATGCCGCTTGGATGAAGATGTTTGCCGGTCCGGATGTCCTCTTCTTGCCGGATAGGAGGAAGACTTTGGACCCTCTTCTGGACTTCTTCAGTGGATGTCTAGCCCCCGCTTGGGTTGGATGAAGATGTTGGAGCCAGGACGGATCGGTGAACCTGGTATGGTGAAGACAAGGTAGGAAGATCTTCAGGGGCTTAGTGTTAGGTTTATTTAAGGGGGGTTTGGGTTAGATTAGGGGTATGTGGGTGGTGGGTTGTAATGTTGGGGGGGGGTATTGTATTTATTCTTTTACAGGCAAAAGAGCTGAAATTCTTGGGGCATGCCCCGCAAAGGGCCCTGTTCAGGGCTGGTAAGGTAAAAGAGCTTGTAACTTTTTTAATTTAGAATAGGGTAGGGAATTTTTTATTTTGGGGGGCTTTGTTATTTTATTAGGGGGCTTAGAGTAGGTGTAATTAGTTTAAAATTGTTGTAATATTTTTCTTATGTTTGTAAATATTTTTTTATTTTTTGTAAATTAGTTCTTTTTTATTTTTTGTACTTTAGTTAGTTTATTTAATTGTATTTATTTGTAGCAATTGTGTTTAATTAATTTATTGATAGTGTAGTGTTAGGTTAATTGTAGGTAATTGTAGGTAGTTTATTTAATTATTTTATTGATAGGGTAGTGTTAGGTTTAATTATATCTTAGGTTAGGATTTATTTTACAGGTAAATTTGTTATTATTTTAACTAGGTAACTATTAAATAGTTCTTAACTATTTAATAGCTATTGTACCTGGTTAAAATAATTACAAAGTTGGCTGTAAAATAAATATTAATCCTAAAATAGCTACAATGTAATTATAATTTATATTGTAGCTATATTAGGATTTATTTTACAGGTAAGTATTTAGCTTTAAATAGGAATCATTTATTTAATAAGAGTTAATTAATTTCGTTAGATGTAAATTATATTTAAGTTATGGGGGTGTTAGTGTTAGGGTTAGACTTAGCTTTAGGGGTTAATACATTTATTAGAATAGCGGTGAGGTCCGCTCGGCAGATTAGGGGTTAATAATTGAAGTTAGGTGTCGGCGATGTTAGGGAGGGCAGATTAGGGGTTAATACTATTTATGATAGGGTTAGTGAGGCGGATTAGGGGTTAATAACTTTATTATAGTAGCGCTCAGGTCCGCTCGGCAGATTAGGGGTTAATAAGTGTAGGCAGGTGTCGGCGACGTTGAGGGGGGCAGATTAGGGGTTAATAAATATAATATAGGGGTCGGCGATGTTAGGGCAGCAGATTAGGGGTACATAGGGATAACGTAGGTTGCGGCGGTTTACGGAGCGGCAGATTAGGGGTTAAAAAAAATATGCAGGGGTCAGCGATAGCGGGGGCGGCAGAATAGGGGTTAATAAGTGTAAGGTTAGGTGTGTTTAGACTCGGGGTACATGTTAGAGTGTTAGGTGCAGACGTAGGAAGTGTTTCCCCATAGGAAACAATGGGGCTGCGTTAGGAGCTGAACGCTGCTTTTTTGCAGGTGTTAGGTTTTTTTTCAGCTCAAACAGCCCCATTGTTTCCTATGGGAGAATCGTGCACGAGCACGTTTTTGAGGCCGGCCGCGTCTGTAAAATTAACTCTGGTATCGAGAGTTGCATTTGCGGTAAAAATGCTCTACGCTCCTTTTTTGGAGCCTAACGCAGCATTTGTTTGAACTCTCGATACCAGAGTTAATTTTATGGTGCGGCCAGAAAAAAGCCCGCGGAGCGTTAACAGCCCTTTTACCGCCAAACTCCAAATCTAGGCCTTAATGTGCTATTAATACAACACAAGTAAAACACAAGTGCACCCTGAGGAGCAGCCGGCATAAGCTTATATAATGTGCTATTAATACAACACAAGTAAAACACAAGCGCACCCTGAGGAACAGCCGGCATAAGCTTATATAATGTGCTATTAATACAACACAAGTAAAACACAAGCGCACCCTGAGGAGCTGTCGGCATAAGCTTATATAATGTGCTATTAATACAACATAAGTAAAACACAAGCGCACCCTGAGGAACAGACGACATAAGCTTATATAATGTGCTATTAATACAACACAAGTAAAACACAAGCGCACCCCGAGGAGCAGCCGACATAAGCTTATATAATGTGCTATTAATACAACATAAGTAAAACACAAGCGCAACCTGAGGAACAGACGGCATAAGCTTATATAATGTGCTATTAATACAACACAAGTAAAACACAAGTGCACCCTGAGGAGCAGCCGGCATAAGCTTATATAATGTGCTATTAACACAACACAAGTAAAACACAAGCGCACCTAGAGGAACAGACGGCATAAGCTTATATAATGTGCTATTAATACAACACAAATAAAACACAAGCACACCCTGAGGAACAGCCGGCATAAGCTTATATAATGTGCTATTAATACAACACAAGTAAAACACAAGCGCACCCTGAGGAGCTGTCGGCATAAGCTTATATAATGTGCTATTAATACAACACAAGTAAAACACAAGCGCACCTAGAGGAACAGTCAGCATAAGCTTATATAATGTGCTATTAATACAACACAAGTAAAACACAAGCGCACCCTGAGGAGCTGTCGACATAAGCTTATATAATGTGCTATTAATACAACACAAGTAAAACACAAGCGCACCCCGAGGAACAGCCGGCATAAGCTTATATAATGTGCTATTAATACAACACAAGTAAAACACAAGCGCACCCCGAGGAACAGCCGGCATAAGCTTATATAATGTGCTATTAATACAACACAAGTAAAACACAAGCGCACCCCGAGGAACAGCCGGCATAAGCTTATATAATGTGCTATTAATACAACACAAGTAAAACACATGTGCACCCCGAGGAACAGACAGCATAAGGTTATATAATGTGCTATTAATACAACATAAGTAAAACACAAGCGCACCCTGAGGAACAGCCGGCATAAGCTTATATAATGTGCTATTAATACAACACAAGTAAAACACAAGCGCACCCTGAGGAGCTGTCGGCATAAGCTTATATAATGTGCTATTAATACAACACAAGTAAAACACAAGCGCACCCAGAGGAGCAGCCGGCATAAGCTTATATAATGTGCTATTAATACAACACAAGTAAAACACAAGCGCACCCTGAGGAACAGCCGGCATAAGCTTATATAATGTGCTATTAATACAACACAAGTAAAACACAAGCGCACCCTGAGGAACAGCCGGCATAAGCTTATATAATGTGCTATTAATACAACGCAAGTAAAACACAAGCGCACCCTGAGGAGCTGTCGGCATAAGCTCATATAATGTGCTATTAATACAACACAAGTAAAACACAAGCGCATCTAGAGGAACAGCCGGCATAAGCTTATATAATGTGCTATTAATACAACACAAGTAAAACACAAGCGCACCCTGAGGAGCTGTCGGCATAAGCTTATATAATGTGCTATTAATACAACACAAGTAAAACACAAGCGCACCCTGAGGAACAGACGGCATAAGCTTATATAATGTGCTATTAATACAACACAAGTAAAGCACAAGTGCACCCTGAGGAGCAGCCGGCATAAGCTTATATAATGTGCTATTAATTCAACACAAGTAAAACACAAGCGCACCCTGAGGAACAGCCGGCATAAGCTTATATAATGTGCTATTAATACAACACAAGTAAAACACAAGCGCACCCTGAGGAGCTGTCGGCATAAGCTTATATAATGTGCTATTAATACAACATAAGTAAAACACAAGCGCACCCTGAGGAACAGACGGCATAAGCTTATATAATGTGCTATTAATACAACACAAGTAAAACACAAGCGCACCCTGAGGAGCAGCCGGCATAAGCTTATATAATGTGCTATTAATACAACACAAGTAAAACACAAGCGCACCTAGAGGAACAGACGGCATAAGCTTATATAATGTGCTATTAATACAACACAAATAAAACACAAGCGCACCCTGAGGAACAGCCGGCATAAGCTTATATAATGTGCTATTAATACAACACAAGTAAAACACAAGCGCACCCTGAGGAGCTGTCGGCATAAGCTTATATAATGTGCTATTAATACAACACAAGTTAAATACAAGCGCACCCCGAGGAACAGACGGCATAAGCTTATATAATGTGCTATTAATACAACACAAGTAAAACACAAGCGCACCCCGAGGAACAGCCGGCATAAGCTTATATAATGTGATATTAATACAACACAAGTAAAACACAAGCGCACCCCGAGGAGCAGCCGACATAAGCTTATATAATGTGCTATTAATACAACATAAGTAAAACACAAGCGCACCCTGAGGAACAGACGGCATAAGCTTATATAATATGCTATTAATACAACACAAGTAAAACACAAGCGCACCCTGAGGAGCTGTCGGCATAAGCTTATATAATGTGCTATTAATACAACACAAGTAAAACACAAGCGCACCTAGAGGAACAGTCAGCATAAGCTTATATAATGTGCTATTAATACAACACAAGTAAAACACAAGCGCACCCTGAGGAGCTGTCGGCATAAGCTTATATAATGTGCTATTAATACAACACAAGTAAAACACAAGCGCACCCCGAGGAACAGCCGGCATAAGCTTATATAATGTGCTATTAATACAACACAAGTAAAACACAAGCGCACCCCGAGGAACAGCCGGCATAAGCTTATATAATATGCTATTAATACAACACAAGTAAAACACAAGCGCACCCCGAGGAACAGCCGGCATAAGCTTATATAATGTGCTATTAATACAACACAAGTAAAACACAAGCGCACCCAGAGGAACAGACAGCATAAGGTTATATAATGTGCTATTAATACAACATAAGTAAAACACAAGCGCACCCCGAGGAACAGCCGGCATAAGCTTATATAATGTGCTATTAATACAACACAAGTAAAACACAAGTGCCCCCCGAGGAACAGCCGGCATAAGCTTATATAATGTGCTATTAATACAACACAAGTAAAACACAAGCGCACCCCGAGGAGCTGTCTGCATAAGCTTATATAATGTGCTATTAATACAACACAAGTAAAACACAAGCGCACCCAGAGGAGCAGCCGGCATAAGCTTATATAATGTGCTATTAATACAACACAAGTAAAACACAAGCGCACCCTGAGGAACAGCCGGCATAAGCTTATATAATGTGCTATTAATACAACACAAGTAAAACACAAGCGCACCCTGAGGAACAGCCGGCATAAGCTTATATAATGTGCTATTAATACAACACAAGTAAAACACAAGCGCACCCTGAGGAACAGCCGGCATAAGCTTATATAATGTGCTATTAATACAACACAAGTAAAACACAAGCGCACCCAGAGGAACAGCCGGCATAAGCTTATATAATGTGCTATTAATACAACGCAAGTAAAACACAAGCGCACCCTGAGGAGCTGTCGGCATAAGCTCATATAATGTGCTATTAATACAACACAAGTAAAACACAAGCGCACCCTGAGGAGCTGTCGGCATAAGCTCATATAATGTGCTATTAATACAACACAAGTAAAACACAAGCGCACCTAGAGGAACAGCCGGCATAAGCTTATATAATGTGCTATTAATACAACACAAGTAAAACACAAGCGCACCCAGAGGAACAGCCGGCATAAGCTTATATAATGTGCTATTAATACAACACAAGTAAAACACAAGCGCACCTTGAGGAACAGCCGGCATAAGCTTATATAATGTGCTATTAATACAACACAAGTAAAACACAAGTGCACCCCGAGGCGCTGTCTGCATAAGCTTATATAATGTGCTATTAATACAACACAAGTAAAACACAAGCGCACCTAGAGGAACAGCCGGCATAAGCTTATATAATGTGCTATTAATACAACGCAAGTAAAACACAAGCGCACCCTGAGGAGCTGTCGGCATAAGCTCATATAATGTGCTATTAATACAACACAAGTAAAACACAAGCGCACCTAGAGGAACAGCCGGCATAAGCTTATATAATGTGCTATTAATACAACACACGTAAAACACAAGCGCACCCCGAGGAACAGTTGGCATAAGCTTATATAATGTGCTATTAATACAACACAAGTAAAACACAAGCGCACCCTGAGGAACAGCCGGCATAAGCTTATATAATGTGCTATTAATACAACACAAGTAAAACACAAGCGCACCCTGAGGAACAGCCGGCATAAGCTTATATAATGTGCTATTAATACAACACAAGTAAAACACAAGTGCACCTAGAGGAACAGCCGGCATAAGCTTATATAATGTGCTATTAATACAACACAAGTAAAACACAAGCGCACCCCGAGGAACATCCGGCATAAGCTTATATAATGTGCTATTAATACAACACACGTAAAACACAAGCGCACCCCGAGGAACAACCGGCATAAGCTTATATAATGTGCTATTAATACAACACAAATAAAACACAAGCGCACCCCGAGGAACAGCCGGCATAAGCTTATATAATGTGCTATTAATACAACACAAGTAAAACACAAGCGCACCCTGAGGAACAGCCGGCATAAGCTTATATAATGTGCTATTAATACAACACACGTAAAACACAAGCGCACCCAGAGGAGCAGCCGGCATAAGCTTATATAATGTGCTATTAATACAACACAAGTAAAACACAAGCGCACCCAGAGGAGCAGCCGGCATAAGCTTATATAATGTGCTATTAATACAACACAAGTAAAACACAAGCGCACCCAGAGGAGAAGCCGGCATAAGCTTATATAATGTGCTATTAATACAACACAAGTAAAAAACAAGCGCACCCAGAGGAGCAGCCAGCATAAGCTTATATAATGTGCTATTAATACAAAACAAGTAAAACACAAGCGCACCCAGAGGAGCAGCCGGCATAAGCTTATATAATGTGCTATTAATACAACACAAGTAAAACACAAGCGCACCCCGAGGAACAGCCGGCATAAGCTTATATAATATGCTATTAATACAACACAAGTAAAACACAAGCGCACCCAGAGGAGCAGCCGGCATAAGCTTACATAATGTGCTATTAATACAACACAAGTAAAACACAAGCGCACCCAGAGGAGCAGCCGGCATAAGCTTATATAATGTGCTATTAATACAACACAAGTAAAACACAAGCGCACCCAGAGGAGCAGCCGGCATAAGCTTATATAATGTGCTATTAATACAACACAAGTAAAACACAAGCGCACCCAGAGGAGCAGCCGGCATAAGCTTATATAATGTGCTATTAATACAACACAAGTAAAACACAAGCGCACCCAGAGGAGCAGCCGGCATAAGCTTATATAATGTGCTATTAATACAACACAAGTAAAACTCAAGCGCACCCAGAGGAGCAGCCGGCACAAGCTTATATAATGTGCTATTAATACAACACAAGTAAAACACAAGCGCACCCTGAGGAACAGCCGGCATAAGCTTATATAATGTGCTATTAATACAACACAAGTAAAACACAAGCGCACCCTGAGGAGCAGCCGGCATAAGCTTATATAATGTGCTATTAATACAACACAAGTAAAACACAAGCGCACCCTGAGGAACAGCCGGCATAAGCTTATATAATGTGCTATTAATACAACACAAGTAAAACACAAGCGCACCTAGAGGAACAGCCGGCATAAGCTTATATAATGTGCTATTAATACAACACAAGTAAAACACAAGCGCACCCTGAGGAACAGCCGGCATAAGCTTATATAATGTGCTATTAATACAACACAAGTAAAACACAAGCGCACCCAGAGTAGCAGCCGGCATAAGCTTATATAATGTGCTATTAATACAACACAAGTAAAACACAAGCGCACCCAGAGGAACAGCCGGCATAAGCTTATATAATGTGCTATTAATACAACACAAGTAAAACACAAGCGCACCCAGAGGAGCAGCCGGCATAACCTTATATAATGTGCTATTAATACAACACAAGTAAAACACAAGCGCACCCTGAGGAACAGCCGGCATAAGCTTATATAATGTGCTATTAATACAACACAAGTAAAACACAAGCGCACCCAGAGGAACAGCCGGCATAAGCTTATATAATGTGCTATTAATACAACACAAGTAAAACACAAGCGCACCCTGAGGAACAGCCGGCATAAGCTTATATAATGTGCTATTAATACAACACAAGTAAAACACAAGCGCACCTAGAGGAACAGCCGGCATAAGCTTATATAATGTGCTATTAATACAACACAAGTAAAACACAAGCGCACCCTGAGGAACAGCCGGCATAAGCTTATATAATGTGCTATTAATACAACACAAGTAAAACACAAGCGCAGCCAGAGGAGCAGCCGGCATAAGCTTATATAATGTGCTATTAATACAACACAAGTAAAACACAAGCGCACCCAGAGGAGCAGCCGGCATAAGCTTATATAATGTGCTATTAATACAACACAAGTAAAACACAAGCGCACCCAGAGGAACAGCCGGCATAAGCTTATATAATGTGCTATTAATACAACACAAGTAAAACACAAGCGCACCCAGAGGAGCAGCCGGCATAAGCTTATATAATGTGCTATTAATACAACATAAGTAAAACACAAGCACACCCCGAGAAACAGCCGGCATAAGCTTATATAATGTGCTATTAATACAACACAAGTAAAACACAAGCGCACCCAGAGGAACAGCCGGCATAAGCTTATATAATGTGCTATTAATACAACGCAAGTAAAACACAAGCGCACCTAGAGGAACAGCCCGCATAAGCTTATATAATGTGCTATTAATACAACACAAGTAAAACACAAGCGCACCCCGAGGAACAGCCGGCATAAGCTTATATAATGTGCTATTAATACAACACAAGTAAAACACAAGCGCACCCAGAGGAACAGCCGGCATAAGCTTATATAATGTGCTATTAATACAACGCAAGTAAAACACAAGCACACCCCGAGGAACAGACAGCATAAGCTTATATAATGTGCTATTAATACAACACAAGTAAAACACAAGCGCACCCAGAGGAACAGCCGGCATAAGCTTATATAATGTGCTATTAATACAACGCAAGTAAAACACAAGCGCACCCAGAGGAACAGCCGGCATAAGCTTATATAATGTGCTATTAATACAACACAAGTAAAACACAAGCGCACCCAGAGGAACAGCCGTCATAAGCTTATATAATGTGCTATTAATACAACACAAGTAAAACACAAGCGCACCCAGAGGAACAGCCGGCATAAGCTTATATAATGTGCTATTAATACAACGCAAGTAAAACACAAGCACACCCCGAGGAACAGACAGCATAAGCTTATATAATGTGCTATTAATACAACACAAGTAAAACACAAGCGCACCCCGAGGAACAGCCGGCATAAGTTTATATAATGTGCTATTAATACAACACAAGTAAAACACAAGCGCACCCCGAGGAGCAGCCGGCATAAGCTTATATAATGTGCTATTAATACAACACAAGTAAAACACAAGCGCACCCTGAGGAACAGCCGGCATGAGCTTATATAATGTGCTATTAATACAACACAAGTAAAACACAAGCGCACCCAGAGGAGCAGCCGGCATAAGCTTATATAATGTGCTATTAATACAACACAAGTAAAACACAAGCGCACCCAGAGGAGCAGCCGGCATAAGCTTATATAATGTGCTATTAATACAACACAAGTAAAACACAAGCGCACCCAGAGGAGAAGCCGGCATAAGCTTATATAATGTGCTATTAATACAACACAAGTAAAAAACAAGCGCACCCAGAGGAGCAGCCGGCATAAGCTTATATAATGTGCTATTAATACAAAACAAGTAAAACACAAGCGCACCTTGAGGAACAGCCGGCATAAGCTTATATAATGTGCTATTAATACAACACAAGTAAAACACAAGTGCACCCTGAGGCGCTGTCTGCATAAGCTTATATAATGTGCTATTAATACAACACAAGTAAAACACAAGCGCACCTAGAGGAACAGCCGGCATAAGCTTATATAATGTGCTATTTATACAACGCAAGTAAAACACAAGCGCACCCTGAGGAGCTGTCGGCATAAGCTCATATAATGTGCTATTAATACAACACAAGTAAAACACAAGCGCACCTAGAGGAACAGCCGGCATAAGCTTATATAATGTGCTATTAATACAACACACGTAAAACACATGCGCACCCCGAGGAACAGTTGGCATAAGCTTATATAATGTGCTATTAATACAACACAAGTAAAACACAAGCGCACCCTGAGGAACAGCCGGCATAAGCTTATATAATGTGCTATTAATACAACACAAGTAAAACACAAGCGCACCCTGAGGAACAGCCGGCATAAGCTTATATAATGTGCTATTAATACAACACAAGTAAAACACAAGTGCACCTAGAGGAACAGCCGGCATAAGCTTATATAATGTGCTATTAATACAACACAAGTAAAACACAAGCGCACCCCGAGGAACATCCGGCATAAGCTTATATAATGTGCTATTAATACAACACACGTAAAACACAAGCGCACCCCGAGGAACAACCGGCATAAGCTTATATAATGTGCTATTAATACAACACAAATAAAACACAAGCGCACCCCGAGGAACAGCCGGCATAAGCTTATATAATGTGCTATTAATACAACACAAGTAAAACACAAGCGCACCCTGAGGAACAGCCGGCATAAGCTTATATAATGTGCTATTAATACAACACACGTAAAACACAAGCGCACCCAGAGGAGCAGCCGGCATAAGCTTATGTAATGTGCTATTAATACAACACAAGTAAAACACAAGCGCACCCAGAGGAGCAGCCGGCATAAGCTTATATAATGTGCTATTAATACAACACAAGTAAAACACAAGCGCACCCAGAGGAGCAGCCGGCATAAGCTTATATAATGTGCTATTAATACAACACAAGTAAAAAACAAGCGCACCCAGAGGAGCAGCCGGCATAAGCTTATATAATGTGCTATTAATACAAAACAAGTAAAACACAAGCGCACCCAGAGGAGCAGCCGGCATAAGCTTATATAATGTGCTATTAATACAACACAAGTAAAACACAAGCGCACCCCGAGGAACAGCCGGCATAAGCTTATATAATATGCTATTAATACAACACAAGTAAAACACAAGCGCACCCAGAGGAGCAGCCGGCATAAGCTTACATAATGTGCTATTAATACAACACAAGTAAAACACAAGCGCACCCAGTGGAGCAGCCGGCATAAGCTTATATAATGTGCTATTAATACAACACAAGTAAAACACAAGCGCACCCAGAGGAGCAGCCGGCATAAGCTTATATAATGTGCTATTAATACAACACAAGTAAAACACAAGCGCACCCAGAGGAGCAGCCGGCATAAGCTTATATAATGTGCTATTAATACAACACAAGTAAAACACAAGCGCACCCAGAGGAGCAGCCGGCATAAGCTTATATAATGTGCTATTAATACAACACAAGTAAAACACAAGCGCACCCAGAGGAGCAGCCGGCATAAGCTTATATAATGTGCTATTAATACAACACAAGTAAAACACAAGCGCACCCTGAGGAACAGCCGGCATAAGCTTATATAATGTGCTATTAATACAACACAAGTAAAACACAAGCGCACCCTGAGGAGCAGCCGGCATAAGCTTATATAATGTGCTATTAATACAACACAAGTAAAACACAAGCGCACCCTGAGGAACAGCCGGCATAAGCTTATATAATGTGCTATTAATACAACACAAGTAAAACACAAGCGCACCTAGAGGAACAGCCGGCATAAGCTTATATAATGTGCTATTAATACAACACAAGTAAAACACAAGCGCACCCTGAGGAACAGCCGGCATAAGCTTATATAATGTGCTATTAATACAACACAAGTAAAACACAAGCGCACCCAGAGTAGCAGCCGGCATAAGCTTATATAATGTGCTATTAATACAACACAAGTAAAACACAAGCGCACCCAGAGGAACAGCCGGCATAAGCTTATATAATGTGCTATTAATACAACACAAGTAAAACACAAGCGCACCCAGAGGAGCAGCCGGCATAACCTTATATAATGTGCTAATAATACAACACAAGTAAAACACAAGCGCACCCTGAGGAACAGCCGGCATAAGCTTATATAATGTGCTATTAATACAACACAAGTAAAACACAAGCGCACCCAGAGGAGCAGCCGGCATAAGCTTATATAATGTGCTATTAATACAACACAAGTAAAACACAAGCGCACCCTGAGGAACAGCCGGCATAAGCTTATATAATGTGCTATTAATACAACACAAGTAAAACACAAGCGCACCTAGAGGAACAGCCGGCATAAGCTTATATAATGTGCTATTAATACAACACAAGTAAAACACAAGCGCACCCTGAGGAACAGCCGGCATAAGCTTATATAATGTGCTATTAATACAACACAAGTAAAACACAAGCGCAGCCAGAGGAGCAGCCGGCATAAGCTTATATAATGTGCTATTAATACAACACAAGTAAAACACAAGCGCACCCAGAGGAGCAGCCGGCATAAGCTTATATAATGTGCTATTAATACAACACAAGTAAAACACAAGCGCACCCCGAGGAACAGCCGGCATAAGCTTATATAATGTGCTATTAATACAACACAAGTAAAACACAAGCGCACCCAGAGGAGCAGCCGGCATAAGCTTATATAATGTGCTATTAATACAACATAAGTAAAACACAAGCACACCCCGAGGAACAGCCGGCATAAGCTTATATAATGTGCTATTAATACAACACAAGTAAAACACAAGCGCACCCAGAGGAACAGCCGGCATAAGCTTATATAATGTGCTATTAATACAACGCAAGTAAAACACAAGCGCACCCTAGAGGAACAGTCCGGCATAAGCTTATATAATGTGCTATTAATACAACCAAGTAAAACACAAGCGCACCCTGAGGAGCTGTCCGGCATAAGCTATATAATGTGCTATTAATACAACACAAGTAAAACACAAGCGCACCCTGAGGAAGCATGTCGGCATAAGCTTATATAATGTGCTATTAATACAACATAAGTAAAACACAAGCGCACCCTGAGGAGCTGTCGGCATAAGCTTATATAATGTGCTATTAATACAACACAAGTAAAACACAAGCGCACCCTGAGGAACAGACGACATAAGCTTATTAGGGCCTAGATTTGGAGTTCGGCGGTAGCCGTCAAAACCAGCGTTAGAGGCTCCTAACGCTGGTTTTGGCCGCCCGCTGGTATTTGGAGGTCAGTGATTAAAGGGTCTAACGCTCACTTTTCAGCCGCGACTTTTCCATACCGCAGATCCCCCTACGCCATTTTGCGTATCCTTCTTTTCAATGGGATCTTTCTAACGCCGGTATTTAGAGTCGTTTCTGAAGTGAGCGTTAGAGCTCTAACGACAAAATTCCAGCCGCCTGAAAATAGCAGGAGTTAAGAGCTTTCTGGCTAACGCCGGTTCATAAAGCTCTTAACTACTGTACCCTAAAGTACACTAACACCCATAAACTACCTATGTACCCCTAAACCGAGCTCCCCCCACATTGCCGCCACTCGATTAAAATTTTTAACCCCTAATCTGCCGACCGCCACCTACGTTATACTTATGTACCCCTAATCTGCTGCCCCTAACCCCCGCCGACCCCTGTATTACATTTATTAACCTCTAACCTGCCCCCCACAACATCGCCGCCAGCTACTTAAAATAATTAACCCCTAATCTTCCGACCGCAAAGCGCCGCCACCTACGTTATCCCTATGTACCCCTAATCTGCTACCCCTAACACCGCCGACCCCTATTTTATATTTATTAACCCCTAATCTGCCCCCCTCAACGTCGCCGACACCTGCCTACACTTATTAACCCCTAATCTGCCGAGCGGACCTGAGCGCTACTATAATAAAGTTATTAACCCCTAACCCGCCTCACTAACCCTATATTAAATAGTATTAACCCCCCTAATCTGCCCTCCCTAACATCGCCGACACCTAACTTCAATTATTAACCCCTAATCTGCCGACCGGAGCTCACCGCTATTCTAATAAATGTATTAACCCCTAAAGCTAAGTCTAACCCTAACACTAACACCCCCCTAAGTTAAATATAATTTACATCTAACGAAATTAATTAACTCTTATTAAATAAATTATTCCTATTTAAAGCTAAATACTTACCTGTAAAATAAATCCTAATATAGCTACAATATAAATTATAATTATATTATAGCTATTTTAGGATTAATATTTATTTTACAGGCAACTTTGTAATTATTTTAACCAGGTACAATAGCTATTAAATAGTTAAGAACTATTTAATAGTTACCTAGATAAAATAATAACAAATTTACCTGTAAAATAAATCCTAACCTAAGATATAATTAAACCTAACACTACCCTATCAATAAAATAATTAAATAAACTACCTACAATTACCTACAATTAACCTAACACTACACTATCAATAAATTAATTAAACACAATTGCTACAAATAAATACAATTAAATAAACTAGCTAAAGTACAAAAAATAAAAAAGAAATGTTACAAAAAATAAAAAAATATTTACAAACATAGAAAAATATTACAACAATTTTAAACTAATTACACCTACTCTAAGCACCCTAATAAAATAACAAAGCCCCCCAAAATAAAAAATTCCCTACCCTATTCTAAATTAAAAAAGTTACAAGCTCTTTTACCTTACCAGCCCTGAACAGGGCCCTTTGCGGGGCATGCCCCAAGAATTTCAGCTCTTTTGCCTGTAAAAGAATAAATACAATACCCCCCCCCAACATTACAACCCACCACCCACATACCCCTAATCTAACCCCAAACCCCCCTTAAATAAACCTAACACTAAGCCCCTGAAGATCTTCCTACCTTGTCTTCACCATACCAGGTTCACCGATCCGTCCTGGCTCCAACATCTTCATCCAACCCAAGCGGGGGTTGGCGATCCATCATCCGGGTGCTGAAGAGGTCCAGAAGAGGCTCCAAAGTCTTCCTCCTATCCGGCAAGAAGAGGACATCCGGACCGGCAAACATCTTCTCCAAGCGGCATCTTCAATCTTCTTCCATCCGGTGCGGAGCGGGTCCATCTTGAAGCAGGCGACGCGGATCCATCCTCTTCTTCCGTTGTCTCCCGACTAATGACGGTTCCTTTAAGGGACGTCATCCAAGATGGCGTCCCTCGAATTCCGATTGGCTGATAGAATCCTATCAGCCAATCGGAAATTAAAGGGACGCCATCTTGGATGACGTCCCTTAAAGGAACCGTCATTCGTCTGGAGACAACGGAAGAAGAGGATGGATCCGCGTCGCCTGCTTCAAGATGGACCCGCTCCGCACCGGATGCAAGAAGATCGAAGATGCCGCTTGGATGAAGATGTTTGCCGGTCCGGATGTCCTCTTCTTGCCGGATAGGAGGAAGACTTTGGACCCTCTTCTGGACTTCTTCAGTGGATGTCTAGCCCCCGCTTGGGTTGGATGAAGATGTTGGAGCCAGGACGGATCGGTGAACCTGGTATGGTGAAGACAAGGTAGGAAGATCTTCAGGGGCTTAGTGTTAGGTTTATTTAAGGGGGGTTTGGGTTAGATTAGGGGTATGTGGGTGGTGGGTTGTAATGTTGGGGGGGGGTATTGTATTTATTCTTTTACAGGCAAAAGAGCTGAAATTCTTGGGGCATGCCCCGCAAAGGGCCCTGTTCAGGGCTGGTAAGGTAAAAGAGCTTGTAACTTTTTTAATTTAGAATAGGGTAGGGAATTTTTTATTTTGGGGGGCTTTGTTATTTTATTAGGGGGCTTAGAGTAGGTGTAATTAGTTTAAAATTGTTGTAATATTTTTCTTATGTTTGTAAATATTTTTTTATTTTTTGTAAATTAGTTCTTTTTTATTTTTTGTACTTTAGTTAGTTTATTTAATTGTATTTATTTGTAGCAATTGTGTTTAATTAATTTATTGATAGTGTAGTGTTAGGTTAATTGTAGGTAATTGTAGGTAGTTTATTTAATTATTTTATTGATAGGGTAGTGTTAGGTTTAATTATATCTTAGGTTAGGATTTATTTTACAGGTAAATTTGTTATTATTTTAACTAGGTAACTATTAAATAGTTCTTAACTATTTAATAGCTATTGTACCTGGTTAAAATAATTACAAAGTTGGCTGTAAAATAAATATTAATCCTAAAATAGCTACAATGTAATTATAATTTATATTGTAGCTATATTAGGATTTATTTTACAGGTAAGTATTTAGCTTTAAATAGGAATCATTTATTTAATAAGAGTTAATTAATTTCGTTAGATGTAAATTATATTTAAGTTATGGGGGTGTTAGTGTTAGGGTTAGACTTAGCTTTAGGGGTTAATACATTTATTAGAATAGCGGTGAGGTCCGCTCGGCAGATTAGGGGTTAATAATTGAAGTTAGGTGTCGGCGATGTTAGGGAGGGCAGATTAGGGGTTAATACTATTTATGATAGGGTTAGTGAGGCGGATTAGGGGTTAATAACTTTATTATAGTAGCGCTCAGGTCCGCTCGGCAGATTAGGGGTTAATAAGTGTAGGCAGGTGTCGGCGACGTTGAGGGGGGCAGATTAGGGGTTAATAAATATAATATAGGGGTCGGCGATGTTAGGGCAGCAGATTAGGGGTACATAGGGATAACGTAGGTTGCGGCGGTTTACGGAGCGGCAGATTAGGGGTTAAAAAAAATATGCAGGGGTCAGCGATAGCGGGGGCGGCAGAATAGGGGTTAATAAGTGTAAGGTTAGGTGTGTTTAGACTCGGGGTACATGTTAGAGTGTTAGGTGCAGACGTAGGAAGTGTTTCCCCATAGGAAACAATGGGGCTGCGTTAGGAGCTGAACGCTGCTTTTTTGCAGGTGTTAGGTTTTTTTTCAGCTCAAACAGCCCCATTGTTTCCTATGGGAGAATCGTGCACGAGCACGTTTTTGAGGCCGGCCGCGTCTGTAAAAGCAACTCTGGTATCGAGAGTTGCATTTGCGGTAAAAATGCTCTACGCTCCTTTTTTGGAGCCTAACGCAGCATTTGTTTGAACTCTCGATACCAGAGTTAATTTTATGGTGCGGCCAGAAAAAAGCCCGCGGAGCGTTAACAGCCCTTTTACCGCCAAACTCCAAATCTAGGCCTTAATGTGCTATTAATACAACACAAGTAAAACACAAGTGCACCCTGAGGAGCAGCCGGCATAAGCTTATATAATGTGCTATTAATACAACACAAGTAAAACACAAGCGCACCCTGAGGAACAGCCGGCATAAGCTTATATAATGTGCTATTAATACAACACAAGTAAAACACAAGCGCACCCTGAGGAGCTGTCGGCATAAGCTTATATAATGTGCTATTAATACAACATAAGTAAAACACAAGCGCACCCTGAGGAACAGACGACATAAGCTTATATAATGTGCTATTAATACAACACAAGTAAAACACAAGCGCACCCCGAGGAGCAGCCGACATAAGCTTATATAATGTGCTATTAATACAACATAAGTAAAACACAAGCGCAACCTGAGGAACAGACGGCATAAGCTTATATAATGTGCTATTAATACAACACAAGTAAAACACAAGTGCACCCTGAGGAGCAGCCGGCATAAGCTTATATAATGTGCTATTAACACAACACAAGTAAAACACAAGCGCACCTAGAGGAACAGACGGCATAAGCTTATATAATGTGCTATTAATACAACACAAATAAAACACAAGCACACCCTGAGGAACAGCCGGCATAAGCTTATATAATGTGCTATTAATACAACACAAGTAAAACACAAGCGCACCCTGAGGAGCTGTCGGCATAAGCTTATATAATGTGCTATTAATACAACACAAGTAAAACACAAGCGCACCTAGAGGAACAGTCAGCATAAGCTTATATAATGTGCTATTAATACAACACAAGTAAAACACAAGCGCACCCTGAGGAGCTGTCGACATAAGCTTATATAATGTGCTATTAATACAACACAAGTAAAACACAAGCGCACCCCGAGGAACAGCCGGCATAAGCTTATATAATGTGCTATTAATACAACACAAGTAAAACACAAGCGCACCCCGAGGAACAGCCGGCATAAGCTTATATAATGTGCTATTAATACAACACAAGTAAAACACAAGCGCACCCCGAGGAACAGCCGGCATAAGCTTATATAATGTGCTATTAATACAACACAAGTAAAACACATGTGCACCCCGAGGAACAGACAGCATAAGGTTATATAATGTGCTATTAATACAACATAAGTAAAACACAAGCGCACCCTGAGGAACAGCCGGCATAAGCTTATATAATGTGCTATTAATACAACACAAGTAAAACACAAGCGCACCCTGAGGAGCTGTCGGCATAAGCTTATATAATGTGCTATTAATACAACACAAGTAAAACACAAGCGCACCCAGAGGAGCAGCCGGCATAAGCTTATATAATGTGCTATTAATACAACACAAGTAAAACACAAGCGCACCCTGAGGAACAGCCGGCATAAGCTTATATAATGTGCTATTAATACAACACAAGTAAAACACAAGCGCACCCTGAGGAACAGCCGGCATAAGCTTATATAATGTGCTATTAATACAACGCAAGTAAAACACAAGCGCACCCTGAGGAGCTGTCGGCATAAGCTCATATAATGTGCTATTAATACAACACAAGTAAAACACAAGCGCATCTAGAGGAACAGCCGGCATAAGCTTATATAATGTGCTATTAATACAACACAAGTAAAACACAAGCGCACCCTGAGGAGCTGTCGGCATAAGCTTATATAATGTGCTATTAATACAACATAAGTAAAACACAAGCGCACCCTGAGGAACAGACGGCATAAGCTTATATAATGTGCTATTAATACAACACAAGTAAAGCACAAGTGCACCCTGAGGAGCAGCCGGCATAAGCTTATATAATGTGCTATTAATTCAACACAAGTAAAACACAAGCGCACCCTGAGGAACAGCCGGCATAAGCTTATATAATGTGCTATTAATACAACACAAGTAAAACACAAGCGCACCCTGAGGAGCTGTCGGCATAAGCTTATATAATGTGCTATTAATACAACATAAGTAAAACACAAGCGCACCCTGAGGAACAGACGGCATAAGCTTATATAATGTGCTATTAATACAACACAAGTAAAACACAAGTGCACCCTGAGGAGCAGCCGGCATAAGCTTATATAATGTGCTATTAATACAACACAAGTAAAACACAAGCGCACCTAGAGGAACAGACGGCATAAGCTTATATAATGTGCTATTAATACAACACAAATAAAACACAAGCGCACCCTGAGGAACAGCCGGCATAAGCTTATATAATGTGCTATTAATACAACACAAGTAAAACACAAGCGCACCCTGAGGAGCTGTCGGCATAAGCTTATATAATGTGCTATTAATACAACACAAGTTAAATACAAGCGCACCCCGAGGAACAGACGGCATAAGCTTATATAATGTGCTATTAATACAACACAAGTAAAACACAAGCGCACCCCGAGGAACAGCCGGCATAAGCTTATATAATGTGATATTAATACAACACAAGTAAAACACAAGCGCACCCCGAGGAGCAGCCGACATAAGCTTATATAATGTGCTATTAATACAACATAAGTAAAACACAAGCGCACCCTGAGGAACAGACGGCATAAGCTTATATAATATGCTATTAATACAACACAAGTAAAACACAAGCGCACCCTGAGGAGCTGTCGGCATAAGCTTATATAATGTGCTATTAATACAACACAAGTAAAACACAAGCGCACCTAGAGGAACAGTCAGCATAAGCTTATATAATGTGCTATTAATACAACACAAGTAAAACACAAGCGCACCCTGAGGAGCTGTCGGCATAAGCTTATATAATGTGCTATTAATACAACACAAGTAAAACACAAGCGCACCCCGAGGAACAGCCGGCATAAGCTTATATAATGTGCTATTAATACAACACAAGTAAAACACAAGCGCACCCCGAGGAACAGCCGGCATAAGCTTATATAATATGCTATTAATACAACACAAGTAAAACACAAGCGCACCCCGAGGAACAGCCGGCATAAGCTTATATAATGTGCTATTAATACAACACAAGTAAAACACAAGCGCACCCAGAGGAACAGACAGCATAAGGTTATATAATGTGCTATTAATACAACATAAGTAAAACACAAGCGCACCCCGAGGAACAGCCGGCATAAGCTTATATAATGTGCTATTAATACAACACAAGTAAAACACAAGTGCCCCCCGAGGAACAGCCGGCATAAGCTTATATAATGTGCTATTAATACAACACAAGTAAAACACAAGCGCACCCCGAGGAGCTGTCTGCATAAGCTTATATAATGTGCTATTAATACAACACAAGTAAAACACAAGCGCACCCAGAGGAGCAGCCGGCATAAGCTTATATAATGTGCTATTAATACAACACAAGTAAAACACAAGCGCACCCTGAGGAACAGCCGGCATAAGCTTATATAATGTGCTATTAATACAACACAAGTAAAACACAAGCGCACCCAGAGGAACAGCCGGCATAAGCTTATATAATGTGCTATTAATACAACACAAGTAAAACACAAGCGCACCCTGAGGAACAGCCGGCATAAGCTTATATAATGTGCTATTAATACAACACAAGTAAAACACAAGCGCACCCTGAGGAACAGCCGGCATAAGCTTATATAATGTGCTATTAATACAACGCAAGTAAAACACAAGCGCACCCTGAGGAGCTGTCGGCATAAGCTCATATAATGTGCTATTAATACAACACAAGTAAAACACAAGCGCACCCTGAGGAGCTGTCGGCATAAGCTCATATAATGTGCTATTAATACAACACAAGTAAAACACAAGCGCACCTAGAGGAACAGCCGGCATAAGCTTATATAATGTGCTATTAATACAACACAAGTAAAACACAAGCGCACCCAGAGGAACAGCCGGCATAAGCTTATATAATGTGCTATTAATACAACACAAGTAAAACACAAGCGCACCTTGAGGAACAGCCGGCATAAGCTTATATAATGTGCTATTAATACAACACAAGTAAAACACAAGTGCACCCCGAGGCGCTGTCTGCATAAGCTTATATAATGTGCTATTAATACAACACAAGTAAAACACAAGCGCACCTAGAGGAACAGCCGGCATAAGCTTATATAATGTGCTATTAATACAACGCAAGTAAAACACAAGCGCACCCTGAGGAGCTGTCGGCATAAGCTCATATAATGTGCTATTAATACAACACAAGTAAAACACAAGCGCACCTAGAGGAACAGCCGGCATAAGCTTATATAATGTGCTATTAATACAACACACGTAAAACACATGCGCACCCCGAGGAACAGTTGGCATAAGCTTATATAATGTGCTATTAATACAACACAAGTAAAACACAAGCGCACCCTGAGGAACAGCCGGCATAAGCTTATATAATGTGCTATTAATACAACACAAGTAAAACACAAGCGCACCCTGAGGAACAGCCGGCATAAGCTTATATAATGTGCTATTAATACAACACAAGTAAAACACAAGTGCACCTAGAGGAACAGCCGGCATAAGCTTATATAATGTGCTATTAATACAACACAAGTAAAACACAAGCGCACCCCGAGGAACAACCGGCATAAGCTTATATAATGTGCTATTAATACAACACACGTAAAACACAAGCGCACCCCGAGGAACAACCGGCATAAGCTTATATAATGTGCTATTAATACAACACAAATAAAACACAAGCGCACCCCGAGGAACAGCCGGCATAAGCTTATATAATGTGCTATTAATACAACACAAGTAAAACACAAGCGCACCCTGAGGAACAGCCGGCATAAGCTTATATAATGTGCTATTAATACAACACACGTAAAACACAAGCGCACCCAGAGGAGCAGCCGGCATAAGCTTATATAATGTGCTATTAATACAACACAAGTAAAACACAAGCGCACCCAGAGGAGCAGCCGGCATAAGCTTATATAATGTGCTATTAATACAACACAAGTAAAACACAAGCGCACCCAGAGGAGAAGCCGGCATAAGCTTATATAATGTGCTATTAATACAACACAAGTAAAAAACAAGCGCACCCAGAGGAGCAGCCAGCATAAGCTTATATAATGTGCTATTAATACAAAACAAGTAAAACACAAGCGCACCCAGAGGAGCAGCCGGCATAAGCTTATATAATGTGCTATTAATACAACACAAGTAAAACACAAGCGCACCCCGAGGAACAGCCGGCATAAGCTTATATAATATGCTATTAATACAACACAAGTAAAACACAAGCGCACCCAGAGGAGCAGCCGGCATAAGCTTACATAATGTGCTATTAATACAACACAAGTAAAACACAAGCGCACCCAGAGGAGCAGCCGGCATAAGCTTATATAATGTGCTATTAATACAACACAAGTAAAACACAAGCGCACCCAGAGGAGCAGCCGGCATAAGCTTATATAATATGCTATTAATACAACACAAGTAAAACACAAGCGCACCCAGAGGAGCAGCCGGCATAAGCTTATATAATGTGCTATTAATACAACACAAGTAAAACACAAGCGCACCCAGAGGAGCAGCCGGCATAAGCTTATATAATGTGCTATTAATACAACACAAGTAAAACTCAAGCGCACCCAGAGGAGCAGCCGGCACAAGCTTATATAATGTGCTATTAATACAACACAAGTAAAACACAAGCGCACCCTGAGGAACAGCCGGCATAAGCTTATATAATGTGCTATTAATACAACACAAGTAAAACACAAGCGCACCCTGAGGAGCTGTCGGCATAAGCTTATATAATGTGCTATTAATACAACACAAGTAAAACACAAGCGCACCCTGAGGAACAGCCGGCATAAGCTTATATAATGTGCTATTAATACAACACAAGTAAAACACAAGCGCACCGAGAGGAACAGCCGGCATAAGCTTATATAATGTGCTATTAATACAACACAAGTAAAACACAAGCGCACCCTGAGGAACAGCCGGCATAAGCTTATATAATGTGCTATTAATACAACACAAGTAAAACACAAGCGCACCCAGAGTAGCAGCCGGCATAAGCTTATATAATGTGCTATTAATACAACACAAGTAAAACACAAGCGCACCCAGAGGAACAGCCGGCATAAGCTTATATAATGTGCTATTAATACAACACAAGTAAAACACAAGCGCACCCAGAGGAGCAGCCGGCATAACCTTATATAATGTGCTATTAATACAACACAAGTAAAACACAAGCGCACCCAGAGGAACAGCCGGCATAAGCTTATATAATGTGCTATTAATACAACACAAGTAAAACACAAGCGCACCCAGAGGAGCAGCCAGCATAAGCTTATATAATGTGCTATTAATACAACACAAGTAAAACACAAGCGCACCCTGAGGAACAGCCGGCATAAGCTTATATAATGTGCTATTAATACAACACAAGTAAAACACAAGCGCACCTAGAGGAACAGCCCGCATAAGCTTATATAATGTGCTATTAATACAACACAAGTAAAACACAAGCGCACCCTGAGGAACAGCCGGCATAAGCTTATATAATGTGCTATTAATACAACACAAGTAAAACACAAGCGCACCCAGAGGAGCAGCCGGCATAAGCTTATATAATGTGCTATTAATACAACACAAGTAAAACACAAGCGCACCCAGAGGAGCAGCCGGCATAAGCTTATATAATGTGCTATTAATACAACACAAGTAAAACACAAGCGCACCCAGAGGAACAGCCGGCATAAGCTTATATAATGTGCTATTAATACAACACAAGTAAAACACAAGCGCACCCAGAGGAGCAGCCGGCATAAGCTTATATAATGTGCTATTAATACAACATAAGTAAAACACAAGCACACCCCGAGAAACAGCCGGCATAAGCTTATATAATGTGCTATTAATACAACACAAGTAAAACACAAGCGCACCCAGAGGAACAGCCGGCATAAGCTTATATAATGTGCTATTAATACAACGCAAGTAAAACACAAGCGCACCTAGAGGAACAGCCCGCATAAGCTTATATAATGTGCTATTAATACAACACAAGTAAAACACAAGCGCACCCCGAGGAACAGCCGGCATAAGCTTATATAATGTGCTATTAATACAACACAAGTAAAACACAAGCGCACCCAGAGGAACAGCCGGCATAAGCTTATATAATGTGCTATTAATACAACACAAGTAAAACACAAGCACACCCCGAGGAACAGACCGCATAAGCTTATATAATGTGCTATTAATACAACACAAGTAAAACACAAGCGCACCCAGAGGAACAGCCGGCATAAGCTTATATAATGTGCTATTAATACAACACAAGTAAAACACAAGCGCACCCAGAGGAACAGCCGGCATAAGCTTATATAATGTGCTATTAATACAACACAAGTAAAACACAAGCGCACCCAGAGGAACAGCCGTCATAAGCTTATATAATGTGCTATTAATACAACACAAGTAAAACACAAGCGCACCCAGAGGAACAGCCGGCATAAGCTTATATAATGTGCTATTAATACAACGCAAGTAAAACACAAGCACACCCCGAGGAACAGACAGCATAAGCTTATATAATGTGCTATTAATACAACACAAGTAAAACACAAGCGCACCCCGAGGAACAGCCGGCATAAGTTTATATAATGTGCTATTAATACAACACAAGTAAAACACAAGCGCACCCCGAGGAGCAGCCGGCATAAGCTTATATAATGTGCTATTAATACAACACAAGTAAAACACAAGCGCACCCTGAGGAACAGCCGGCATGAGCTTATATAATGTGCTATTAATACAACACAAGTAAAACACAAGCGCAGCCAGAGGAGCAGCCGGCATAAGCTTATATAATGTGCTATTAATACAACACAAGTAAAACACAAGCGCACCCAGAGGAGCAGCCGGCATAAGCTTATATAATGTGCTATTAATACAACACAAGTAAAACACAAGCGCACCCAGAGGAGAAGCCGGCATAAGCTTATATAATGTGCTATTAATACAACACAAGTAAAAAACAAGCGCACCCAGAGGAGCAGCCGGCATAAGCTTATATAATGTGCTATTAATACAAAACAAGTAAAACACAAGCGCACCTTGAGGAACAGCCGGCATAAGCTTATATAATGTGCTATTAATACAACACAAGTAAAACACAAGTGCACCCTGAGGCGCTGTCTGCATAAGCTTATATAATGTGCTATTAATACAACACAAGTAAAACACAAGCGCACCTAGAGGAACAGCCGGCATAAGCTTATATAATGTGCTATTTATACAACGCAAGTAAAACACAAGCGCACCCTGAGGAGCTGTCGGCATAAGCTCATATAATGTGCTATTAATACAACACAAGTAAAACACAAGCGCACCTAGAGGAACAGCCGGCATAAGCTTATATAATGTGCTATTAATACAACACACGTAAAACACATGCGCACCCCGAGGAACAGTTGGCATAAGCTTATATAATGTGCTATTAATACAACACAAGTAAAACACAAGCGCACCCTGAGGAACAGCCGGCATAAGCTTATATAATGTGCTATTAATACAACACAAGTAAAACACAAGCGCACCCTGAGGAACAGCCGGCATAAGCTTATATAATGTGCTATTAATACAACACAAGTAAAACACAAGTGCACCTAGAGGAACAGCCGGCATAAGCTTATATAATGTGCTATTAATACAACACAAGTAAAACACAAGCGCACCCCGAGGAACATCCGGCATAAGCTTATATAATGTGCTATTAATACAACACACGTAAAACACAAGCGCACCCCGGGGAACAACCGGCATAAGCTTATATAATGTGCTATTAATACAACACAAATAAAACACAAGCGCACCCCGAGGAACAGCCGGCATAAGCTTATATAATGTGCTATTAATACAACACAAGTAAAACACAAGCGCACCCTGAGGAACAGCCGGCATAAGCTTATATAATGTGCTATTAATACAACACACGTAAAACACAAGCGCACCCAGAGGAGCAGCCGGCATAAGCTTATGTAATGTGCTATTAATACAACACAAGTAAAACACAAGCGCACCCAGAGGAGCAGCCGGCATAAGCTTATATAATGTGCTATTAATACAACACAAGTAAAACACAAGCGCACCCAGAGGAGCAGCCGGCATAAGCTAATATAATGTGCTATTAATACAACACAAGTAAAAAACAAGCGCACCCAGAGGAGCAGCCGGCATAAGCTTATATAATGTGCTATTAATACAACACAAGTAAAACACAAGCGCACCCAGAGGAGCAGCCGGCATAAGCTTATATAATGTGCTATTAATACAACACAAGTAAAACACAAGCGCACCCCGAGGAACAGCCGGCATAAGCTTATATAATATGCTATTAATACAACACAAGTAAAACACAAGCGCACCCAGAGGAGCAGCCGGCATAAGCTTACATAATGTGCTATTAATACAACACAAGTAAAACACAAGCGCACCCAGAGGAGAAGCCGGCATAAGCTTATATAATGTGCTATTAATACAACACAAGTAAAACACAAGCGCACCCAGAGGAGCAGCCGGCATAAGCTTATATAATGTGCTATTAATACAACACAAGTAAAACACAAGCGCACCCTGAGGAGCAGCCGGCATAAGCTTATATAATGTGCTATTAATACAACACAAGTAAAACACAAGCGCACCCAGAGGAGCAGCCGGCATAAGCTTATATAATGTGCTATTAATACAACACAAGTAAAACTCAAGCGCACCCAGAGGAGCAGCCGGCATAAGCTTATATAATGTGCTATTAATACAACACAAGTAAAACACAAGCGCACCCTGAGGAACAGCCGGCATAAGCTTATATAATGTGCTATTAATACAACACAAGTAAAACACAAGCGCACCCTGAGGAGCAGCCGGCATAAGCTTATATAATGTGCTATTAATACAACACAAGTAAAACACAAGCGCACCCTGAGGAACAGCCGGCATAAGCTTATATAATGTGCTATTAATACAACACAAGTAAAACACAAGCGCACCCAGAGGAACAGCCGGCATAAGCTTATATAATGTGCTATTAATACAACACAAGTAAAACACAAGCGCACCCTGAGGAACAGCCGGCATAAGCTTATATAATGTGCTATTAATACAACACAAGTAAAACACAAGCGCACCCAGAGTAGCAGCCGGCATAAGCTTATATAATGTGCTATTAATACAACACAAGTAAAACACAAGCGCACCCAGAGGAACAGCCGGCATAAGCTTATATAATGTGCTATTAATACAACACAAGTAAAACACAAGCGCACCCAGAGGAGCAGCCGGCATAACCTTATATAATGTGCTAATAATACAACACAAGTAAAACACAAGCGCACCCTGAGGAACAGCCGGCATAAGCTTATATAATGTGCTATTAATACAACACAAGTAAAACACAAGCGCACCCAGAGGAGCAGCCGGCATAAGCTTATATAATGTGCTATTAATACAACACAAGTAAAACACAAGCGCACCCTGAGGAACAGCCGGCATAAGCTTATATAATGTGCTATTAATACAACACAAGTAAAACACAAGCGCACCTAGAGGAACAGCCGGCATAAGCTTATATAATGTGCTATTAATACAACACAAGTAAAACACAAGCGCACCCTGAGGAACAGCCGGCATAAGCTTATATAATGTGCTATTAATACAACACAAGTAAAACACAAGCGCAGCCAGAGGAGCAGCCGGCATAAGCTTATATAATGTGCTATTAATACAACACAAGTAAAACACAAGCGCACCCAGAGGAGCAGCCGGCATAAGCTTATATAATGTGCTATTAATACAACACAAGTAAAACACAAGCGCACCCAGAGGAACAGCCGGCATAAGCTTATATAATGTGCTATTAATACAACACAAGTAAAACACAAGCGCACCCAGAGGAGCAGCCGGCATAAGCTTATATAATGTGCTATTAATACAACATAAGTAAAACACAAGCACACCCCGAGAAACAGCCGGCATAAGCTTATATAATGTGCTATTAATACAACACAAGTAAAACACAAGCGCACCCAGAGGAACAGCCGGCATAAGCTTATATAATGTGCTATTAATACAACACAAGTAAAACACAAGCGCACCTAGAGGAACAGCCCGCATAAGCTTATATAATGTGCTATTAATACAACACAAGTAAAACACAAGCGCACCCCGAGGAACAGCCGGCATAAGCTTATATAATGTGCTATTAATACAACACAAGTAAAACACAAGCGCACCCAGAGGAACAGCCGGCATAAGCTTATATAATGTGCTATTAATACAACGCAAGTAAAACACAAGCACACCCCGAGGAACAGACAGCATAAGCTTATATAATGTGCTATAAATACAACACAAGTAAAACACAAGCGCACCCAGAGGAACAGCCGGCATAAGCTTATATAATGTGCTATTAATACAACGCAAGTAAAACACAAGCGCACCCAGAGGAACAGCCGGCATAAGCTTATATAATGTGCTATTAATACAACACAAGTAAAACACAAGCGCACCCAGAGGAACAGCCGTCATAAGCTTATATAATGTGCTATTAATACAACACAAGTAAAACACAAGCGCACCCAGAGGAACAGCCGGCATAAGCTTATATAATGTGCTATTAATACAACGCAAGTAAAACACAAGCACACCCCGAGGAACAGACAGCATAAGCTTATATAATGTGCTATTAATACAACACAAGTAAAACACAAGCGCACCCCGAGGAACAGCCGGCATAAGCTTATATAATGTGCTATTAATACAACACAAGTAAAACACAAGCGCACCCAGAGGAGCAGCCGGCATAAGCTTATATAATGTGCTATTAATACAACACAAGTAAAACACAAGCGCACCCTGAGGAACAGCCGGCATGAGCTTATATAATGTGCTATTAATACAACACAAGTAAAACACAAGCGCAGCCAGAGGAGCAGCCGGCATAAGCTTATATAATGTGCTATTAATACAACACAAGTAAAACACAAGCGCACCCAGAGGAGCAGCCGGCATAAGCTTATATAATGTGCTATTAATACAACACAAGTAAAACACAAGCGCACCCAGAGGAGAAGCCGGCATAAGCTTATATAATGTGCTATTAATACAACACAAGTAAAAAACAAGCGCACCCAGAGGAGCAGCCGGCATAAGCTTATATAATGTGCTATTAATACAAAACAAGTTAAACACAAGCGCACCCAGAGGAGCAGCCGGCATAAGCTTATATAATGTGCTATTAATACAACACAAGTAAAACACAAGCGCACCCCGAGGAACAGCCGGCATAAGCTTATATAATATGCTATTAATACAACACAAGTAAAACACAAGCGCACCCAGAGGAGCAGCCGGCATAAGCTTACATAATGTGCTATTAATACAACACAAGTAAAACACAAGCGCACCCAGAGGAGCAGCCGGCATAAGCTTATATAATGTGCTATTAATACAACACAAGTAAAACACAAGCGCACCCAGAGGAGCAGCCGGCATAAGCTTATATAATGTGCTATTAATACAACACAAGTAAAACACAAGCGCACCCAGAGGAGCAGCCGGCATAAGCTTATATAATGTGCTATTAATACAACACAAGTAAAACACAAGCGCACCCAGAGGAGCAGCCGGCATAAGCTTATATAATGTGCTATTAATACAACACAAGTAAAACTCAAGCGCACCCAGAGGAGCAGCCGGCATAAGCTTATATAATGTGCTATTAATACAACACAAGTAAAACACAAGCGCACCCTGAGGAACAGCCGGCATAAGCTTATATAATGTGCTATTAATACAACACAAGTAAAACACAAGCGCACCCTGAGGAGCAGCCGGCATAAGCTTATATAATGTGCTATTAATACAACACAAGTAAAACACAAGCGCACCCTGAGGAACAGCCGGCATTAGCTTATATAATGTGCTATTAATACAACACAAGTAAAACACAAGCGCACCTAGAGGAACAGCCGGCATAAGCTTATATAATGTGCTATTAATACAACACAAGTAAAACACAAGCGCACCCTGAGGAACAGCCGGCATAAGCTTATATAATGTGCTATTAATACAACACAAGTAAAACACAAGCGCACCCAGAGGAGCAGCCAGCATAAGCTTATATAATGTGCTATTAATACAACACAAGTAAAACACAAGCGCACCCTGAGGAACAGCCGGCATAAGCTTATATAATGTGCTATTAATACAACACAAGTAAAACACAAGCGCACCTAGAGGAACAGCCGGCATAAGCTTATATAATGTGCTATTAATACAACACAAGTAAAACACAAGCGCACCCTGAGGAACAGCCGGCATAAGCTTATATAATGTGCTATTAATACAACACAAGTAAAACACAAGCGCAGCCAGAGGAGCAGCCGGCATAAGCTTATATAATGTGCTATTAATACAACACAAGTAAAACACAAGCGCACCCAGAGGAGCAGCCGGCATAAGCTTATATAATGTGCTATTAATACAACACAAGTAAAACAAAAGCGCACCCAGAGGAACAGCCGGCATAAGCTTATATAATGTGCTATTAATACAACACAAGTAAAACACAAGCGCACCCAGAGGAGCAGCCGGCATAAGCTTATATAATGTGCTATTAATACAACATAAGTAAAACACAAGCACACCCCGAGGAACAGCCGGCATAAGCTTATATAATGTGCTATTAATACAACACAAGTAAAACACAAGCGCACCCAGAGGAACAGCCGGCATAAGCTTATATAATGTGCTATTAATACAACGCAAGTAAAACACAAGCGCACCCAGAGGAACAGCCCGCATAAGCTTATATAATGTGCTATTAATACAACACAAGTAAAACACAAGCGCACCCCCGAGGAACAGCCGGCATAAGCTTATATAATGTGCTATTAATACAACACAAGTAAAACACAAGCGCACCCAGAGGAACAGCCGGCATAAGCTTATATAATGTGCTATTAATACAACGCAAGTAAAACACAAGCACACCCCGAGGAACAGACAGCATAAGCTTATATAATGTGCTATTAATACAACACAAGTAAAACACAAGCGCACCCAGAGGAACAGCCGGCATAAGCTTATATAATGTGCTATTAATACAACGCAAGTAAAACACAAGCGCACCCAGAGGAACAGCCGGCATAAGCTTATATAATGTGCTATTAATACAACAGAAGTAAAACACAAGCGCACCCAGAGGAACAGCCGGCATAAGCTTATATAATGTGCTATTAATACAACGCAAGTAAAACACAAGCACACCCCGAGGAACAGACAGCATAAGCTTATATAATGTGCTATTAATACAACACAAGTAAAACACAAGCGCACCCCGAGGAACAGCCGGCATAAGCTTATATAATGTGCTATTAATACAACACAAGTAAAACACAAGCGCACCCAGAGGAGCAGCCGGCATAAGCTTATATAATGTGCTATTAATACAACACAAGTAAAACACAAGCGCACCCAGAGGAACAGCCGGCATAAGCTTATATAATGTGCTATTAATACAACGCAAGTAAAACACAAGCGCACCCAGAGGAACAGCCCGCATAAGCTTATATAATGTGCTATTAATACAACACAAGTAAAACACAAGCGCACCCCGAGGAACAGCCGGCATAAGCTTATATAATGTGCTATTAATACAACACAAGTAAAACACAAGCGCACCCAGAGGAACAGCCGGCATAAGCTTATATAATGTGCTATTAATACAACGCAAGTAAAACACAAGCACACCCCGAGGAACAGACAGCATAAGCTTATATAATGTGCTATTAATACAACACAAGTAAAACACAAGCGCACCCAGAGGAACAGCCGGCATAAGCTTATATAATGTGCTATTAATACAACGCAAGTAAAACACAAGCGCACCCAGAGGAACAGCCGGCATAAGCTTATATAATGTGCTATTAATACAACACAAGTAAAACACAAGCGCACCCAGAGGAACAGCCGGCATAAGCTTATATAATGTGCTATTAATACAACGCAAGTAAAACACAAGCACACCCCGAGGAACAGACAGCATAAGCTTATATAATGTGCTATTAATACAACACAAGTAAAACACAAGCGCACCCCGAGGAACAGCCGGCATAAGCTTATATAATGTGCTATTAATACAACACAAGTAAAACACAAGCGCACCCAGAGGAGCAGCCGGCATAAGCTTATATAATGTGCTATTAGTACAACACAAGTAAAACACAAGCGCACCCTGAGGAACAGCCGGCATGAGCTTATATAATGTGCTATTAATACAACACAAGTAAAACACAAGCGCACCCAGAGGAACAGCCGGCATAAGCTTATATAATGTGCTATTAATACAACGCAAGTAAAACACAAGCGCACCCAGAGGAACAGCCGGCATAAGCTTATATAATGTGCTATTAATACAACACAAGTAAAACACAAGCGCACCCAGAGGAACAGCCGGCATAAGCTTATATAATGTGCTATTAATACAACACAAGTAAAACACAAGCGCACCCAGAGGAACAGCCGGCATAAGCTTATATAATGTGCTATTAATACAACGCAAGTAAAACACAAGCACACCCCGAGGAACAGACAGCATAAGCTTATATAATGTGCTATTAATACAACACAAGTAAAACACAAGCGCACCCTGAGGAACAGCCGGCATAAGCTTATATAATGTGCTATTAATACAACACACGTAAAACACAAGCGCACCCAGAGGAGCAGCCGGCATAAGCTTATATAATGTGCTATTAATACAACACAAGTAAAACACAAGCGCACCCAGAGGAGCAGCCGGCATAAGCTTATATAATGTGCTATTAATACAACACAAGTAAAACACAAGCGCACCCAGAGGAGAAGCCGGCATAAGCTTATATAATGTGCTATTAATACAACACAAGTAAAAAACAAGCGCACCCAGAGGAGCAGCCGGCATAAGCTTATATAATGTGCTATTAATACAAAACAAGTAAAACACAAGCGCACCCAGAGGAGCAGCCGGCATAAGCTTATATAATGTGCTATTAATACAACACAAGTAAAACACAAGCGCACCCCGAGGAACAGCCGGCATAAGCTTATATAATATGCTATTAATACAACACAAGTAAAACACAAGCGCACCCAGAGGAGCAGCCGGCATAAGCTTACATAATGTGCTATTAATACAACACAAGTAAAACACAAGCGCACCCAGAGGAGCAGCCGGCATAAGCTTATATAATGTGCTATTAATACAACACAAGTAAAACACAAGCGCACCCAGAGGAGCAGCCGGCATAAGCTTATATAATGTGCTATTAATACAACACAAGTAAAACACAAGCGCACCCAGAGGAGCAGCCGGCATAAGCTTATATAATGTGCTATTAATACAACACAAGTAAAACACAAGCGCACCCAGAGGAGCAGCCGGCATAAGCTTATATAATGTGCTATTAATACAACACAAGTAAAACTCAAGCGCACCCAGAGGAGCAGCCGGCATAAGCTTATATAATGTGCTATTAATACAACACATGTTAAACACAAGCGCACCCTGAGGAACAGCCGGCATAAGCTTATATAATGTGCTATTAATACAACACAAGTAAAACACAAGCGCACCCTGAGGAGCAGCCGGCATAAGCTTATATAATGTGCTATTAATACAACACAAGTAAAACACAAGCGCACCCTGAGGAACAGCCGGCATAAGCTTATATAATGTGCTATTAATACAACACAAGTAAAACACAAGCGCACCTAGAGGAACAGCCGGCATAAGCTTATATAATGTGCTATTAATACAACACAAGTAAAACACAAGCGCACCCTGAGGAACAGCCGGCATAAGCTTATATAATGTGCTATTAATACAACACAAGTAAAACACAAGCGCACCCAGAGTAGCAGCCGGCATAAGCTTATATAATGTGCTATTAATACAACACAAGTAAAACACAAGCGCACCCAGAGGAACAGCCGGCATAAGCTTATATAATGTGCTATTAATACAACACAAGTAAAACACAAGCGCACCCAGAGGAGCAGCCGGCATAACCTTATATAATGTGCTATTAATACAACACAAGTAAAACACAAGCGCACCCTGAGGAACAGCCGGCATAAGCTTATATAATGTGCTATTAATACAACACAAGTAAAACACAAGCGCACCCAGAGGAGCAGCCAGCATAAGCTTATATAATGTGCTATTAATACAACACAAGTAAAACACAAGCGCACCCTGAGGAACAGCCGGCATAAGCTTATATAATGTGCTATTAATACAACACAAGTAAAACACAAGCGCACCTAGAGGAACAGCCGGCATAAGCTTATATAATGTGCTATTAATACAACACAAGTAAAACACAAGCGCACCCTGAGGAACAGCCGGCATAAGCTTATATAATGTGCTATTAATACAACACAAGTAAAACACAAGCGCAGCCAGAGGAGCAGCCGGCATAAGCTTATATAATGTGCTATTAATACAACACAAGTAAAACACAAGCGCACCCAGAGGAGCAGACAGCATAAGCTTATATAATGTGCTATTAATACAACACAAGTAAAACACAAGCGCACCCAGAGGAACAGCCGGCATAAGCTTATATAATGTGCTATTAATACAACGCAAGTAAAACACAAGCGCACCCAGAGGAACAGCCGGCATAAGCTTATATAATGTGCTATTAATACAACACAAGTAAAACACAAGCGCACCCAGAGGAACAGCCGTCATAAGCTTATATAATGTGCTATTAATACAACACAAGTAAAACACAAGCGCACCCAGAGGAACAGCCGGCATAAGCTTATATAATGTGCTATTAATACAACGCAAGTAAAACACAAGCACACCCCGAGGAACAGACAGCATAAGCTTATATAATGTGCTATTAATACAACACAAGTAAAACACAAGCGCACCCAGAGGAACAGCCGGCATAAGCTTATATAATGTGCTATTAATACAACACAAGTAAAACACAAGCGCACCCAGAGGAGCAGCCGGCATAAGCTTATATAATGTGCTATTAATACAACACAAGTAAAACACAAGCGCACCCTGAGGAACAGCCGGCATGAGCTTATATAATGTGCTATTAATACAACACAAGTAAAACACAAGCGCAGCCAGAGGAGCAGCCGGCATAAGCTTATATAATGTGCTATTAATACAACACAAGTAAAACACAAGCGCACCCAGAGGAGCAGCCGGCATAAGCTTATATAATGTGCTATTAATACAACACAAGTAAAACACAAGCGCACCCAGAGGAGAAGCCGGCATAAGCTTATATAATGTGCTATTAATACAACACAAGTAAAAAACAAGCGCACCCAGAGGAGCAGCCGGCATAAGCTTATATAATGTGCTATTAATACAAAACAAGTAAAACACAAGCGCACCCAGAGGAGCAGCCGGCATAAGCTTATATAATGTGCTATTAATACAACACAAGTAAAACACAAGCGCACCCAGAGTAGCAGCCGGCATAAGCTTATATAATGTGCTATTAATACAACACAAGTAAAACACAAGCGCACCCAGAGGAACAGCCGGCATAAGCTTATATAATGTGCTATTAATACAACACAAGTAAAACACAAGCGCACCCAGAGGAGCAGCCGGCATAACCTTATATAATGTGCTATTAATACAACACAAGTAAAACACAAGCGCACCCTGAGGAACAGCCGGCATAAGCTTATATAATGTGCTATTAATACAACACAAGTAAAACACAAGCGCACCCAGAGGAGCAGCCAGCATAAGCTTATATAATGTGCTATTAATACAACACAAGTAAAACACAAGCGCACCCTGAGGAACAGCCGGCATAAGCTTATATAATGTGCTATTAATACAACACAAGTAAAACACAAGCGCACCTAGAGGAACAGCCGGCATAAGCTTATATAATGTGCTATTAATACAACACAAGTAAAACACAAGCGCACCCTGAGGAACAGCCGGCATAAGCTTATATAATGTGCTATTAATACAACACAAGTAAAACACAAGCGCAGCCAGAGGAGCAGCCGGCATAAGCTTATATAATGTGCTATTAATACAACACAAGTAAAACACAAGCGCACCCAGAGGAGCAGCCGGCATAAGCTTATATAATGTGCTATTAATACAACGCAAGTAAAACACAAGCACACCCCGAGGAACAGACAGCATAAGCTTATATAATGTGCTATTAATACAACACAAGTAAAACACAAGCGCACCCAGAGGAACAGCCGGCATAAGCTTATATAATGTGCTATTAATACAACGCAAGTAAAACACAAGCGCACCCAGAGGAACAGCCGGCATAAGCTTATATAATGTGCTATTAATACAACACAAGTAAAACACAAGCGCACCCAGAGGAACAGCCGTCATAAGCTTATATAATGTGCTATTAATACAACACAAGTAAAACACAAGCGCACCCAGAGGAACAGCCGGCATAAGCTTATATAATGTGCTATTAATACAACGCAAGTAAAACACAAGCACACCCCGAGGAACAGACAGCATAAGCTTATATAATGTGCTATTAATACAACACAAGTAAAACACAAGCGCACCCCGAGGAACAGCCGGCATAAGCTTATATAATGTGCTATTAATACAACACAAGTAAAACACAAGCGCACCCAGAGGAGCAGCCGGCATAAGCTTATATAATGTGCTATTAATACAACACAAGTAAAACACAAGCGCACCCTGAGGAACAGCCGGCATAAGCTTATATAATGTGCTATTAATACAACACAAGTAAAACACAAGCGCAGCCAGAGGAGCAGCCGGCATAAGCTTATATAATGTGCTATTAATACAACACAAGTAAAACACAAGCGCACCCAGAGGAGCAGCCGGCATAAGCTTATATAATGTGCTATTAATACAACACAAGTAAAACACAAGCGCACCCAGAGGAGAAGCCGGCATAAGCTTATATAATGTGCTATTAATACAACACAAGTAAAAAACAAGCGCACCCAGAGGAGCAGCCGGCATAAGCTTATATAATGTGCTATTAATACAAAACAAGTAAAACACAAGCGCACCCAGAGGAGCAGCCGGCATAAGCTTATATAATGTGCTATTAATACAACACAAGTAAAACACAAGCGCACCCCGAGGAACAGCCGGCATAAGCTTATATAATATGCTATTAATACAACACAAGTAAAACACAAGCGCACCCAGAGGAGCAGCCGGCATAAGCTTACATAATGTGCTATTAATACAACACAAGTAAAACACAAGCGCACCCAGAGGAGCAGCCGGCATAAGCTTATATAATGTGCTATTAATACAACACAAGTAAAACACAAGCGCACCCAGAGGAACAGCCGGCATAAGCTTATATAATGTGCTATTAATACAACACAAGTAAAACACAAGCGCACCCAGAGGAGCAGCCGGCATAAGCTTATATAATGTGCTATTAATACAACACAAGTAAAACACAAGCGCACCCAGAGGAGCAGCCGGCATAAGCTTATATAATGTGCTATTAATACAACACAAGTAAAACTCAAGCGCACCCAGAGGAGCAGCCGGCATAAGCTTATATAATGTGCTATTAATACAACACAAGTAAAACACAAGCGCACCCTGAGGAACAGCCGGCATAAGCTTATATAATGTGCTATTAATACAACACAAGTAAAACACAAGCGCACCCTGAGGAGCAGCCGGCATAAGCTTATATAATGTGCTATTAATACAACACAAGTAAAACACAAGCGCACCCTGAGGAACAGCCGGCATTAGCTTATATAATGTGCTATTAATACAACACAAGTAAAACACAAGCGCACCTAGAGGAACAGCCGGCATAAGCTTATATAATGTGCTATTAATACAACACAAGTAAAACACAAGCGCACCCTGAGGAACAGCCGGCATAAGCTTATATAATGTGCTATTAATACAACACAAGTAAAACACAAGCGCACCCAGAGGAGCAGCCGGCATAAGCTTATATAATGTGCTATTAATACAACACAAGTAAAACACAAGCGCACCCAGAGGAACAGCCGGCATAAGCTTATATAATGTGCTATTAATACAACACAAGTAAAACACAAGCGCACCCAGAGGAGCAGCCGGCATAACCTTATATAATGTGCTATTAATACAACACAAGTAAAACACAAGCGCACCCTGAGGAACAGCCGGCATAAGCTTATATAATGTGCTATTAATACAACACAAGTAAAACACAAGCGCACCCAGAGGAGCAGCCAGCATAAGCTTATATAATGTGCTATTAATACAACACAAGTAAAACACAAGCGCACCCTGAGGAACAGCCGGCATAAGCTTATATAATGTGCTATTAATACAACACAAGTAAAACACAAGCGCACCTAGAGGAACAGCCGGCATAAGCTTATATAATGTGCTATTAATACAACACAAGTAAAACACAAGCGCACCCTGAGGAACAGCCGGCATAAGCTTATATAATGTGCTATTAATACAACACAAGTAAAACACAAGCGCAGCCAGAGGAGCAGCCGGCATAAGCTTATATAATGTGCTATTAATACAACACAAGTAAAACACAAGCGCACCCAGAGGAGCAGCCGGCATAAGCTTATATAATGTGCTATTAATACAACACAAGTAAAACAAAAGCGCACCCAGAGGAACAGCCGGCATAAGCTTATATAATGTGCTATTAATACAACACAAGTAAAACACAAGCGCACCCAGAGGAGCAGCCGGCATAAGCTTATATAATGTGCTATTAATACAACATAAGTAAAACACAAGCACACCCCGAGGAACAGCCGGCATAAGCTTATATAATGTGCTATTAATACAACACAAGTAAAACACAAGCGCACCCAGAGGAACAGCCGGCATAAGCTTATATAATGTGCTATTAATACAACGCAAGTAAAACACAAGCGCACCCAGAGGAACAGCCCGCATAAGCTTATATAATGTGCTATTAATACAACACAAGTAAAACACAAGCGCACCCAGAGGAACAGCCGGCATAAGCTTATATAATGTGCTATTAATACAACGCAAGTAAAACACAAGCGCACCCAGAGGAACAGCCGGCATAAGCTTATATAATGTGCTATTAATACAACAGAAGTAAAACACAAGCGCACCCAGAGGAACAGCCGGCATAAGCTTATATAATGTGCTATTAATACAACGCAAGTAAAACACAAGCACACCCCGAGGAACAGACAGCATAAGCTTATATAATGTGCTATTAATACAACACAAGTAAAACACAAGCGCACCCCGAGGAACAGCCGGCATAAGCTTATATAATGTGCTATTAATACAACACAAGTAAAACACAAGCGCACCCAGAGGAGCAGCCGGCATAAGCTTATATAATGTGCTATTAATACAACACAAGTAAAACACAAGCGCACCCAGAGGAACAGCCGGCATAAGCTTATATAATGTGCTATTAATACAACGCAAGTAAAACACAAGCGCACCCAGAGGAACAGCCCGCATAAGCTTATATAATGTGCTATTAATACAACACAAGTAAAACACAAGCGCACCCCGAGGAACAGCCGGCATAAGCTTATATAATGTGCTATTAATACAACACAAGTAAAACACAAGCGCACCCAGAGGAACAGCCGGCATAAGCTTATATAATGTGCTATTAATACAACGCAAGTAAAACACAAGCACACCCCGAGGAACAGACAGCATAAGCTTATATAATGTGCTATTAATACAACACAAGTAAAACACAAGCGCACCCAGAGGAACAGCCGGCATAAGCTTATATAATGTGCTATTAATACAACGCAAGTAAAACACAAGCGCACCCAGAGGAACAGCCGGCATAAGCTTATATAATGTGCTATTAATACAACGCAAGTAAAACACAAGCACACCCCGAGGAACAGACAGCATAAGCTTATATAATGTGCTATTAATACAACACAAGTAAAACACAAGCGCACCCCGAGGAACAGCCGGCATAAGCTTATATAATGTGCTATTAATACAACACAAGTAAAACACAAGCGCACCCAGAGGAGCAGCCGGCATAAGCTTATATAATGTGCTATTAGTACAACACAAGTAAAACACAAGCGCACCCTGAGGAACAGCCGGCATGAGCTTATATAATGTGCTATTAATACAACACAAGTAAAACACAAGCGCACCCAGAGGAACAGCCGGCATAAGCTTATATAATGTGCTATTAATACAACGCAAGTAAAACACAAGCGCACCCAGAGGAACAGCCGGCATAAGCTTATATAATGTGCTATTAATACAACACAAGTAAAACACAAGCGCACCCAGAGGAACAGCCGGCATAAGCTTATATAATGTGCTATTAATACAACACAAGTAAAACACAAGCGCACCCAGAGGAACAGCCGGCATAAGCTTATATAATGTGCTATTAATACAACGCAAGTAAAACACAAGCACACCCCGAGGAACAGACAGCATAAGCTTATATAATGTGCTATTAATACAACACAAGTAAAACACAAGCGCACCCAGAGGAACAGCCGGCATAAGCTTATATAATGTGCTATTAATACAACGCAAGTAAAACACAAGCGCACCCAGAGGAACAGCCGGCATAAGCTTATATAATGTGCTATTAATACAACACAAGTAAAACACAAGCGCACCCAGAGGAACAGCCGGCATAAGCTTATATAATGTGCTATTAACACAACACAAGTAAAACACAAGCGCACCCAGAGGAACAGCCGGCATAAGCTTATATAATGTGCTATTAATACAACGCAAGTAAAACACAAGCACACACCGAGGAACAGACAGCATAAGCTTATATAATGTGCTATTAATACAACACAAGTAAAACACAAGCGCACCCCGAGGAACAGCCGGCATAAGCTTATATAATGTGTAATATTTGCGATACCCAACGCATACAAAAAAGCCTCTGCATAGCAAATTTAACGAGCGAGTAATAAACTGCACTCAACTTGTAATCTAGCCCATAATGTGCTATTAATACAACACAAATAAAGACCAAGCACGCCCTTAGGAGCAGCTGCCATCTATAGCCTGTGGTTTCATTAGATTAAGTGGACACCAAAAACTGTAAGAAACACAATTTTTTGCCGGGGTTTTTCACCAGCAAGAAAACAAAATAAACTCAGCAAAAGTTAATAATGGTGGCTAATTAACGCAAATGATGATGGTGTTTAATGTGCTTATCGTTCACATTTAGAACCATAAATACTTTAAGATTTTCTGGCATTTGTGTTCCAGAAGTCCTGATTGAACCTCACAAGAAACAACTGCATGTGACCTTGGCATACCATTTCCAGGCTAATCACTTGTCAACGCTGGAGAAACTTGCACAGAACATTGACATAAACTTAGGATGTGATTGGGTCGCTACCATATTTTCTCGAGATATACGATTTGTTAATCACGAGGTAAGCTTAAGTTATAGAATGTAAAATAATGTCATTTTTATGAAGAAGAATTATCAGTCACCATAGAACATATCAGCACTATCTAACTCAGAGCTTTCCAAACTTTTCATGTTGGTGACACACTTTTCAGACATCATTTTGTGACACAGTAATTCAGTTGTACTGGCAAACAGGAGGTTAAACTAACTTGTTTTAAAAGATACGGACACAAACATAAATTATATAATAATAATGTATTTACAAGTAACAGTAAGTATGTGCAAGAATTAAACAAAAGTTTAATAACACCAATAGCTACTTACTATATTAATGGGATGTATGAGTATGATGGGACACAATTTCTGAATATTTGGTGTAATATTAGATAAAGATGCTCGCATTTCATTATCAAGCATTTTTAAGCTTCCACTTCCTATCCATATATCAAGAGCAGGAGCAGCAATGCACTACTGGGAGCTAGCTGCAAAAAAACCAACACTTTGACTTCTGACTTCAGCTAAGCGTTTAAACTGCTGCCCTCAGAGCTCTGCAAGTCCGACTGACTACTGCCCGCGCTGCAAACACACTGCTGTCCCACTCACTGACTACACGTGCAGTCACAAGCTGATTGAGGAGTCTACACGTGCAGTCACAAGCTGATTGAGGAGTCTACACGTGCAGTCACGAGCTGATTGAGGAGTCTACACGTGCAGTCACGAGCTGATTGAGGAGTCTACACGTGCAGTCACAAGCTGATTGAGGAGTCTACACGTGCAGTCACGAGCTGATTGAGGAGTCTACACGTGCAGTCACGAGCTGATTGAGGAGTCTACACGTGCAGTCACGAGCTGATGGAGGAGTCTACACCTGCAGTCACGAGCTAATGTGGGCGCCTCTTTTTGTTTGATCTATTTCAGAAGATTTTGCCGCCAATGGGAATAGTTTCAGTTCCCGCTAAGCTGCGCCAATAGGTTAGGAGGATCTGTGACCCACCAGGTATCAATCACGTGCCAGCTACGTGTTATGAGCAGCAGGCAGGCGGAAAGTCGGAAACCAAAAAAAAAAATTAAAAATAATTTTAAATTAAAAACAATTTGTGCTGAAGCAGGGACACACCTACACACTGCCACCGACACACTAATGTGTCACGACACAAAGTTTGGAAAGCACTGATCTAACTACACCCAGACTGTCTTGTCATCCTCAGACCACCAATAAAAAGTTCCCATTTTTATTTATGTGTCTCTAGTTAAAAGTTGTCATATTGGGGTAAACTAATGAGTAGAAAATGACAAAACTACAATCAATCAATATATTGTGATCAACCCCTATTATCTGTCAAGGTGTTTCACAAAAGTAACTTTATGGTTTTTACAGAAGTATTGTCACCAGCTGTCATGTTATGGTAATGTCACATTATAAATATAGTCCCTACAGATTATAGTAAATGCAAAATTAGATCCATGTTGTGCTTATCGGGGCAGGATTGTTAATGGTAGGCTGGTCTCATCTCCCTCAATAACAATCTCATGTCCCTACACTGGGCAGGTCTCATCTCCCTCAGTGACATCATCGCATGTCCTTCACTAGGCAGGTCTCATCTCCCTCAGTAACAATCTCATGTCCCTACACTGGGCAGGTCTCATCTCCCTCAGTGACATCATCTCATGTCCTTCACTAGGCAGGTCTCATCTCCCTCAGTGACATCATCTCATGTCCTTCACTAGACGGGCAGGTCTCATCTCCCTCAGTGACATCATCTCATGTCCTTCACTAGGCAGGTCTCATCTCCCTCAGTGGCATCATCTCATGTCCTTCACTAGGCAAGTCTCATCTCCCTCAGTGACATCATCGCATGTCCTTCACTAGGCAGGTCTCATCTCCCTCAGTGACATCATCGCATGTCCTTCACTAGGCAGGTCTCATCTCCCTCAGTGACATCATCGCATGTCCTTCACTAGGCAGGTCTCATCTCCCTCAGTGGACAGGTCTCGTCTCCCTCAGTGACATCACCTCATGTACATCACTGGGCAGGTCTCATCTCCCTCAGTGGACAGGTCTCGTCTCCCTCAGTGACATCACCTCATGTACATCACTGGGCAGGTCTCATCTCCCTCAGTGACATCATCGCATGTCCTTCACTAGGCAGGTCTCATCTGCCTCAGTGACATCATCACATGTCCTTCACTAGGCAGGTCTCATCTCCCTCAGTGGACAGGTCTCGTCTCCCTCAGTGACATCACCTCATGTACATCACTGGGCAGGTCTCATCTCCCTCAGTGGACAGGTCTCGTCTCCCTCAGTGACATCACCTCATGTACATCACTAGGCAGGTCTTGTCTCCCTCAGTGACATCACCTCATGTACATCACTGGGCAGGTCTCATCTCCCTCAGTAGACAGGTCTCGTCTCCCTCAGTGACATCACCTCATGTACATCACTAGGCAGGTCTTGTCTCCCTCAGTAACATCACCTCATGTACATCACTGGGCAGGTCTCATCTCCCTCAGTGGACAGGTCTCGTCTCCCTCAGTGACATCACCTCATGTACATCACTTGGCAGGTCTCATCTCCCTCAGTGGACAGGTCTCGTCTCCCTCAATGACATCACCTCATGTACATCACTGGGCAGGTCTCATCCCCCTCAGTGACATCATCGCATGTCCTTCACTAGGCAGGTCTCATCTCTCTCAGTGGACAGGTCTCGTCTCCCTCAGTGACATCACCTCATGTACATCACTGGGCAGGTCTCATCTCCCTCAGTGACATCATCGCATGTCCTTCACTAGGCAGATCTCATCTCCCTCAGTGGACAGGTCTCGTCTCCCTCAGTGACATCACCTCATGTACATCACTGGGCAAGTCTCATCTCCCTCAGTGACATCATCTCATGTACTTCACTGGGCAGGTCTCATCTCCCTCAGTGACCTCATCTCATGTACATCACTAGGCAGGTCTCGTCTCCCTCAGTGACATCACCTCATGTACATCACTGGGCAGGTCTCATCTCCCTCAGTGACATCATCGCATGTCCTTCACTAGGCAGGTCTCATCTCCCTCAGTGGACAGGTCTCGTCGCCCTCAGTGACATCACCTCATGTACATCACTGGGCAGATCTCATCTCTCTCAATGGACAGGTCTCGTCTCCCTCAGTGACATCACCTCATGTAGATCACTGGGCAGGTCTCATCTCCCTCAGTGACATAATCTCATGTCCCTACACTGGGCAGGTCTCATCTTTCTCAGTGACCTAATCCCGTGTCCTTCTTCACTGGGCAGGTCTCATCTCCCTCAGTGACCTCATCTCATGTCCCTACACTGGGCAGGTCTCATCTCCCTCAGTGACCTCAATCTCATATCCTTCACTGGGCAGGTCTCATCTCCCTCAGTGACCTCATCTCATGGCCCTACACTGGGCAGGCCTCATCTCCCTCATGTCCTACACTGGGCAGGTCTCATCTCTCTCAGTGACATCAGCTCATGTCCTTCAATGGGCAGGTCTCATCTCCCTCAGTGACATCACCTCATGCCCTTCAATGGGCAGGTCTCATCTCCCTCAGTGGACAGGTCTCGTCTCCCTCAGTGACATCACCTCATGTACATCACTAGGCAGGTCTCATTTCCCTCAGTGACATCACCTCATGTCCTTCACTGGGCAGGTCTCATCTCCCTCAATGACATCATCTCATGTCCTTCACTGGGTAGGTCTCATCTCCCTCACTGGACAGGTCTCGTCTCCCTCAGTGACATCACCTCATGTACATCACTGGGCAGGTCTTATCTCCCTCAGTGACATCACCTCATCTCCCTTATTGAGATCACCTCATGTCCTTCACTGGGCAGGTCTCATCTCCCTTATTGACATCATCTCATGTCCTTCACTGGGCAGGTCTCATCTCCCTTATTGACATCATCTCATGTCCTTCACTGGGCAGGCCTCATCTCCCTCACTGGACAGGTCTCATCTCCCTCAATGACATCACCTCATGTCCTTCACTGGGCAGGTCTTATCTCCCTCAGTGACATCACCTCATCTCCCTTATTGACATCACCTCATGTCCTTCACTGGGCAGGTCTCATGTCCTTCACTGGGCAGGTCTCATCTCCCTCAATGACATCATCTCCTGTCCTTCACTGGGCAGGTCTCATGACCTTCACTGGGCAGGTCTCATCTCCCTCAGTGGACAGGTCTCGTCTCCTTCAGTGACATCACCTCATGTACATCACTGGGCAGGTCTCATCTCCCTCAATGACATCATCTCATGTCCTTCACTGGGCAGGTCTCATGTCCTTCACTGGGCAGGTCTCATCTCCCTCAGTGACATCATCTCATGTACATCACTGGGCAGGTTTTATCTCCCTCAGTGACATCATCTCATGTCCTTCACTGGGCAGGTCTTATCTCCCTCAGTGACATCACCTCATGTACATCACTGGGCAGGTCTCATCTACCTCAGTGACATCATCTCATGTCCCTTCACTGGGCAGGTCTTATCTCCCTCAGTGACATCATCTCATGTCCTTCACTGGGCAGGTCTTATCTCCCTCAGTGACATCACCTCATGTACATCACTGGGCAGGTCCCATCTCCATCAGTGGGCTGGTCTTGTGTCTCACAGGTGTGAGCCCTGCTAATGTTTAGGAATTGGGGCCACACCTGCACCCCAGCACCCTGTCCCCAGTAATCAATATTAACTGAAAAAGCCATAAACACACACCATATGTTCTATAGTTGTTCCAGACTTACAAATTACTACATACACATACAATTTGATAGGGACTGAGCTCAGTGTTTCAGCAGTCTGTCATATTATTGTGATGCTTTCTATCTGTTTCTCTGTAGACGCTGCAGGTGCTATATCCGTATTTGCCCCAGAACGATGACGAACTAGAACTGGTTCCAGGAGATTATATTTTCATGTCACCGGCAGAACAAACAAGCACAAGTGAAGGCTGGATATTTGGCACATCGCTGGCAACGGGGTGTTCAGGATTATTGCCAGAGAATTATATTACCAAGGCAGATGAATGTGGCACGTGGGTATTTCATGGGTGAGTGGTTGCGTACTCTCCCTGGTGAGCTCTTCCTCTGTAATTGTTGTTAACACCGTCTGTTCACGCATTAGTAAACTGCATTAGGTTATGTACTGTAATAATCATGTATATGATACTATATAATAATAATAATAATAATAATAATAAATAAATGATACCTGATACACCATAGATTGTGTTTTAATAATATTTATCATCCTTTTCAGCAGAACTATAAACTGGATAAAACACGATTGTTTATAAAACTTGTAGATACAGTTTCATTTGTGCAGGATGAGAATAACAATCTAAATTGTAACAAGATAAATCATCTACTAGCTGTTTGTGTACAGACTGTGTGTGATGTGTAAGATCTACTAGCTGTTTGTGTACAGACTGTGTGTAATGTGTAACAAGGTACATGATCTACTAGCTGTTTGTGTACAGACTGTGTGTAATGTGTAACAAGATAAATCATCTACTAGCTGTTTGTGTACAGACTGTGTGTGTGTGATGTGTAACAAGGTACATGATCTACTAGCTGTTTGTGTACAGACTGTGTGTGTGATGTGTAACAAGATAAATCATCTACTAGCTGTTTGTGTACAGACTGTGTGTGATGTGTAACAAGGTACATGATCTACTAGCTGTTTGTGTACAGACTGTGTGTGATGTGTAACAAGGTACATGATATACTAGCTGTTTGTGTACAGACTGTGTGTGATGTTTAACAAGGTACATGATATACTAGCTGTTTGTGTACAGACTGTGTGTGTGTGATGTGTAACAAGGTACATGATCTACTAGCTGTTTGTGTACAGACTGTGTGTGTGATGTGTAACAAGGTACATGATCTACTAGCTGTTTGTGTACAGACTGTGTGTGTGTGTGTGATGTGTAACAAGGTACAGGATCTACTAGCTGTTTGTGTACAGACTGTGTGTGTGATGTGTAACAAGGTACATGATCTACTAGCTGTTTGTGTACAGACTGTGTGTGTGTGTGATGTGTAACAAGGTACATGATCTACTAGCTGTTTGTGTACAGACTGTGTGTGTGTGATGTGTAACAAGGTACATGACCTACTAGCTGTTTGTGTACAGACTGTGTGTGTGATGTGTAACAAGGTACATGATCTACTAGCTGTTTGTGTACAGACTGTGTGTGTGTGTGTGTGTGTGTGATGTGTAACAAGGTACATGATATACTAGCTGTTTGTGTACAGACTGTGTGTGTGATGTGTAACAAGGTACATGATCTACTAGCTGTTTGTGTACAGACTGTGTGTGTGTGTGTGTGATGTGTAACAAGGTACAGGATCTACTAGCTGTTTGTGTACAGACTGTGTGTGATGTGTAACAAGGTACATGATCTACTAGCTGTTTGTGTACAGACTGTGTGTGTGTGTGTGTGATGTGTAACAAGGTACATGATCTACTAGCTGTTTGTGTACAGACTGTGTGTGTGTGATGTGTAACAAGGTACATGACCTACTAGCTGTTTGTGTACAGACTGTGTGTGTGATGTGTAACAAGGTACATGATCTACTAGCTGTTTGTTTACAGACTGTGTGTGTGATGTGTAACAAGGTACATGATCTACTAGCTGTTTGTGTACAGACTGTGTGTGTGTGTGTGTGATGTATAACAAGGTACATGACCTACTAGCTGTTTGTGTACAGACTGTGTGTGTGATGTGTAACAAGGTACATGATCTACCAGCTGTTTGTGTACAGACTGTGTGTGTGATGTGTAACAAGGTACATGATCTACTAGCTGTTTGTGTACAGACTGTGTGTGTGTGATGTGTAACAAGGTACAGGATCTACTAGCTGTTTGTGTACAGACTGTGTGTGTGATGTGTAACAAGATACATGATCTACTAGCTGTTTGTGTACAGACTGTGTGTGTGATGTGTAACAAGGTACATGATCTACTAGCTGTTTGTGTACAGACTGTGTGTGTGATGTGTAACAAGGTACATGATCTACTAGCTGTTTGTGTACAGACTGTGTGTGTGTGATGTGTAACAAGGTACATGATCTATTAGCTGTTTGTGTACAGACTGTGTGTGTGTGATGAGTAACAAGGTACATGACCTACTAGCTGTTTGTGTACAGACTGTGTGTGTGTGATGTGTAACAAGGTACATGACCTACTAGCTGTTTGTGTACAGACTGTGTGTGTGATGTGTAACAAGGTACATGACCTACTAGCTGTTTTTGTACAGACTGTGTGTGTGTGTGATGTGTAACAAGGTACATGATCTACTAGCTGTTTGTGTGCAGACTGTGTGTGTGTGTGATGTGTAACAAGGTACATGATCTACTAGATGTTTGTGTACAGACTGTGTGTGTGTGATGTGTAACAAGGTACATGATCTACTAGCTGTTTGTGTACAGACTGTGTGTGTGTGATGTGTAACAAGGTACATGATCTATTAGCTATTTGTGTACAGACTGTGTTTGTGTGATGTGTAACAAGGTACATGATCTACTAGCTGTTTGTGTACAGACTGTGTGTGTGTGATGTGTAACAAGGTACATGATATACTAGCTGTTTGTGTACAGACTGTGTGTGTGATGTGTAACAAGGTACATGATTTACTAGCTGTTTGTGTACAGACTGTGTTTGTGTGATGTGTAACAAGGTACATGATTTACTAGCTGTTTGTGTACAGACTGTGTTTGTGTGATGTGTAACAAGGTACATGATTTACTAGCTGTTTGTGTACAGACTGTGTTTGTGTGATGTGTAACAAGGTACATGATTTACTAGCTGTTTGTGTACAGACTGTGTTTGTGTGATGTGTAACAAGGTACATGATTTACTAGCTGTTTGTGTACAGACTGTGTGTGTGATGTGTAACAAGGTACATGACCTACTAGCTGTTTGTGTACAGACTGTGTGTGTGATGTGTAACAAGGTACATGATTTACTAGCTGTTTGTGTACAGACTGTGTGTGTGTGATGTGTAACAAGGTACATGATCTACTAGCTTTTTGTGTACAGACTGTGTGTGTGATGTGTAACAAGGTACATGATATACTAGCTGTTTGTGTACAGACTGTGTGAT